>NC_039254.1:17416048-17716048 GCF_003368295.1 Carassius auratus
CCTGTCTCTGATCAGCAAGAGTTAAGACTTCATCGAGCCACAGGAGCTGCTCTTGGCTGAATCCACCATTGAATTTCACAAACCTTTGTTCCAAGCCACCAAATACTGTAAGAAAGCAGATAAACAAGCTGTTCCCATCTGTGTTTAACTGGCTTTAATTCACCCCCAACAATTACTAGCTGTTTGTTTAGATTACATACAGTAATATTTCTCAAGTCATGTCTTGTTCAGATATATTTTCCAGGATTCATAGATTCATTTAATCACTTGCTCAACAATGTCTGCTCTGCAGTAAATGGGTGCCGTCAGAATAAGAGTCCAAACAGATAAAGTGATAAAAACACTGATGAAAACACAATAAACCATGAGTAATCCAAACACCTCCTTCATGAAGACATTTTTAGCTAAAATGTAAGCCCAAAACCCATAATAATGCTTCCTGTAAATCCCAAATATTACTTATCAACTGTTTAGACTGATTCTGACGGCACCCATTCACTGCAGAGGATCCATTTGTGAGCAAGTTATGCAATGCTACATATCTCCAAATCTGAAGAAGAAACATTTCGGATCACCCGAGGATGAGCCATATTCAGCAAATGTATTTTTTTTCTTTGAGAAACATAAATCCTTTATTTAATCTCTATTTTTTAAGATTAATGTTTATATCTAAATGTAGTTTATTCTATATTTTTGGTTTAGTATGTGAAAAGAGCACTGATCTGGGGTAACATATTACCGTTTTTGTTTTTTTACTATATTTATTTTTAATAATATTTTAAAACATAACCCAAGCTTCAAGGTTTTTTTGTTGTTTCAAAGAATTGTCAAAATTATATTTGGAGACGGCTATGTGATAATCGTAAAGACAAACGATTTGACTAACCCTACCTTTTAATAAGTTGCAGTTAAATTAATTTATTTTCAATATAAATTCATATGAAATTAACCAGCATGCTTCAGCTGCAGCCTACATTTTCCAAAATTCTTTAAAAAAATAATAATTATTGCTATAATTATTATTAGTCTATTATTATTGTTTTACTTGAATCTGTTGTGCACCAGTAACTGTATTTTCCGGACTATAAGTCTCACTTTTTTTCATACTTTGGCTGGTCCTGCGATTTTTATGAAAATTAATTTGACATGAACCAAGAGAAAACATTACCGTCTCCAGACACCAGAGGGCGCTCTATGCTGCTCATTGCTCCTGCAGGCTACACTGTAAACACAGAGCGCCCTCTCGTGGCTGTAGACGGTAATGTTTTCTATTGGTTCTAAATAAATGCGACATATAGTCCAGTGCGACTTATATATGTTTTTTTCCTCATCATGACTTAATTTTGGACTGATGCGACTTATACTCAGCTGCGACTTATAGTCCGAAAATATGGTAATACACTACTCTAGTTCCCTTGTCTTTCAGTAGAATCTGCCACAGGTTTGGCTGCAGCACCTGGCGGCTGATTGAGATCAGGGTTGTTGTTGTGTTCCTGCAGCAGTTTCAATGCCCGTTTGTGTTTCTCGCTGCTCTCGTCTCTCCCGATCACGCTGATGTCGTAGGCGTCCAGCAGCACGAACCGAAACCCGGGGGCGGGACTGAACTCGTACGCGTAAATGTCGTCCGCTAGGAGGTCACTTCCACTCCGGGCTTTCGCCGCGCTGTTGAGCGGGGAAGCGAGTAGAGTTTCCCTGCAGAAGTTGTAAAACTCGTGATTGCCCCACGCGTGATGCACATCCACCGAGATCTTGTCAAACTCCCCGATAACGGTGTCTAGAGCCTGTTCCGAAGCGCTGCGGCTCTTATTAAACCCGTCAATAATGTCCCCCAGCTGAAGGACGCACATGACGCGCTGCTCCTCCCAGCGTTGCGTCGCATTGCGCAGCAGCTGGAGGCTGTTCCTGTAGAAGCGTTTGCGTGTTCTCAGATAATTTAAACCGTCCTCTATATCTGCGTACTGTATGTCCGCGATGACCCCGAACGTGAACACCGGGGGTGCACGATCCTCCATCGCCGTTCTCCTGATCAAACACACAGATAGATGCACTTTTTATTGCAATCTTTTAAACAATGAACATAGAAAGTCAATTATCAGTTAAACATAGAAATGCAGTATCCGTTCCATCAACTCAAATTGTAGGAAACAATATAGGCTACAATGATAAAAATGTAAAACCTAAAGTGGGGGAAAACACATCTGTATCAATAAATATACATTTTATTTATTAGAAATCATTCAAAAGACAGATTTAAGGTTTTACAATAATTACGTTTTTTCCAGCTTTGTTCTTTATTGTGTCTTTTAATGTACATTAAAAAAACTAAGTGTAGCCTACAGTATACAAGTAGTGAAATATTAATATTTTAAAATGAGTGAAAATTGTTGTTATATTTAGACTTTTATTTATAATGTTATATTTAAAACTAAATGGATAGGCTATAAGATTATATTATTCATTTGGAAAAAAAACATATGTGGTATTTAATTTATTCTTAATTGTAATTTTAATATTAACAAGCTTCCCATAAAACTGTCAAAACATTTTTTTATAAACAGTTATTATTATCATCATGGATGATTATATAGGCTACACACACAGTTTCTTGGTTAAGTGAATCACAAAGTGTTATTTTATTCAAATAATATTTATTTTTCCAAATAAAATGATATATACTTTTATCGATCTCATTAATAATATGTTTTGAAACATCTACTACGGTCATCGCTGTGTTAACAAGTCTAAATAACCCTTCAGATTTTGATTATAATACTCTCCCAATCAAGGACAAGTCTCGTATTAACGAGCTATTAAATTGCATTTGATTTTTTTTTCCATAAAGAGGAATAATTAAAATATATTCTTCTTTTTTTTTGTTCTTAACATATCTTAATTCCTAAATAAGAAGTTTTTCTTTTAATTCATTGTCTGCATTAAACTTTCACATGGAACTAATTGCATGACTAATAAAAATAACAGGAGAAATTGGATCTACACTTCTTCTTACACTAAATCCTTGAGTGATCTCAAAGTGTAGTTTAACAGAACTATTCCAGTTTTTGTATAATGTTTGTAGCTGCACAAATATATTTGTTGCCAAATCCAAAGAAATCAAGAAATTCAAACAAAAAAGGTATGATTTACAGTATCAAATGCTTTATAATAATCTAAAATGAGAATATAGCTAGCATTATTTAAAAGACAATTAGGCCTACTACAGGCAACACAATCTAGCCTATTAGAATATTGCTGTCTTGTATCTTAATGTGATGATACACAGGGCGATGTTGTTTGGGCACTTTCAACAACTTTATATCTGACTTCGATACCTCGGATCGGTCGAGGGCCCTGTGTCTAATGACAAATGGTCAAAACCGGTCTGTGAACACTTGAGAGCAAGTGGCCTGTGTGTCTGCAACACTAATAATATGCATGTATTAATATCCACATCTGCAGTAGACTTCAGCAGACCATTTGTTTTTCTAAACTAACACAATACAACATGATGAAGCCGATAGCTAACACGACATTTAAAAGGCAGCTATAGTTTAAATCCTGTAACACTGAGTTAATACATATCAACAACAACAACACATTCTTACCTGTGAACGTTTATCTAGCTTCTTCAGGAATTTACATCGCATCGGTTTTTACGCACAGAGGATACGCAACATTGTAGCGTCTTGAAACTCATTGATTTTTATTTTGAGTGACGACATATAGACTGTTCCAAAATTGTGCAGTCCAATGTGGCTTCTACATACACATGTCTGTGCTCCTGAACGGCTCGTGCGCAGTTCCGCTGAATAAATAGATGATTAATTTACTAGAAATCCTGAGCACACAGATTAAACATCGTATATATAGTGAGATTTTGACGTGTAATCATAACTAGCGCGTGAAAGCGAAAGCTTGGCGTCCATTGACAGATCTTGGATCGTACCATGTCGCGTTTGCGGGGGGGATAATACAAATACTGTAGTTGACAAAATGCACTAAACACCACACAATACTATGGAATACTATGGAATGGATAAAAAAAGATATAAATAAAAAGCCGAAAGGGCTTTCATAGACTACAGCATGTAAATCCCGACTTCTTTACACATTTATAACACATCTGTAACAATACTTCCGCTTTAGGACGTTCAGAGCTCATGGTGCATTTGAGAAGAAGGGTCTGGCGCTTAGTGGTGCATTTCACCATAACCCTCCTCCAGTAATCTGACCACGAGAGGGAGACACCAGAACACCCACACCAGCTGGAAGAGTGATGCATATATTCCGTTCGGGTTCACTTCTGTAGCTCCACTAAGTGTTAGTTACATCATTTGGAGTTTTCTAACAGATTTTCATTTCAGGAGCAGGAAAGTACCTCATGCTTCTCTATGACACACAAAACCCTGAAAATCCACGACACAACATGTGGCTATTGTTATGTGGAAAATATGCAACATTTCTCACACGTTTTAATTCAAGAGTTAAATGGAGCTTTTGATTCATATTAAAGTGAATGTTGAGTTTGCCAATATTTAAACTTTTTATAATATTTGATAAATATTTGTCTTTCTTCGCTGTTACAGTCAACTTCGTCCATGTAGGCTATGAAGAATCGGTGCATTGAATCTAATCCAAGTGTACTGCTAGCAAGTTACATTTATGCATATATTTTGATGTTGAGTGTAAATATAGGCTAAATAGCCTATTATATGGATTTTATAGGCAGAAAAAAAATCCTACTTCATCCACAATATTTGATTTTCTTAAATTAACTGATACAAGTAAATCGTGCCTGTCATAATAAGGGCATCCCTATATTTCATCAGGAGATGTCTGATCTGTCGCAGTTCAGTGTGATCTCCTGTATTAGATCATACAGATGTTTAGTAACACAGATCAGGCTTTTCGGAATGAAGCAATGCAGCGAATGAGCTCTGCTGTCCCTGAAGATGGTGTGTGTGCGTGTGTGTGTATGTGTGTGTGTGTATGTGTGTGTGTGTGTGTGTGTGTGTGTGTGTGTGTGTGTGTGTGTGTGTGTGTGTGTGTGTGTGTATGTGGGTGTGTTCACTCCAGTGCCATAGCTGCGATCCTGACAGCGTTCACATTACAGTCCACTCCGAGTTTGAGAATGACACACACGGCTTAAGCTCTGTCTCGGACGAGTTTGGAGTCATTCGGATTACAGTTTTGGAACATTTTAAAGATTCGATTCGCCACCTGAGGAGTTTACGATGTCAGGCTTGTTTTGTCGAAGTTTATACGCGTTTAACGGGGAGCAGCATCAGCAGGGACTGAAGTTTGAGGCTGGAGAAGTGATCCGGATCACGCAGGCTCTGGAAGGAGGCTGGTGGGAGGGAGAGAAGGACGGAGTCAAGGGATGGTTTCCCTCGACTTACGTGCAGGTGGAGGTAAGATCGTCATCACAGGTGTGTGTGTGTGTGTGTGTTTATCATCTGCTCTCACTGAACCATCGTGTTTAAACACGGGAATTGTATCGGATACCTTACATGTGAAACATTTGGGTTATAACAACATTGCGGGAACGTTGTTTTAAATGTTTGCACGTTGAAATGTCCGTTTTTTTCTAGTCGTGACTAGTTATTAAAAAATTTCAAAGGACGTTACACTTAACTCTGTTTCACCCCAAATATAATGACATTTGAACTTTTATTTTTAATATTCTAAGTTTCTCGTCGTGGTTGTAAAGGTTACACAACCGTTTCTTAGAACGTTCGGTTGGCTACAATAACATGTTTAGGACGTTCTGAAAACGTTATTTTAAGAGCGTTTAATCTCAACAGAGAACGTTAATCTAGTTCGAATTACATTCTTGGAATGTTGATCTCAGAACGATTTCTCATGTCAAATATCAATAAAGAATAAACAAGGGAACTTTTGGCTTAACATTTAAGCTATATAACTTTTAAATAGCCGTATTGGTGAAAGTTGTGAGAACTTTTTGAGTAGTTCTTACATTAATAATCCTAAAGGGGAAAAAAACCAAATGTTGTCTGAGTAATTTCAGTGTGGATTCTGTGATTCATTCAGTAGCCTCCGTTTCCTCGCACCTAGAAACGTTTCAAAGCGGTTCTGAGTGTGTTTGCCATGAAGAGGGGCGTGTGTTTCCCTCCTGATGGGCATCTGTCTCAGATGAAGTGATACCACGAACAGCTTGAGACTTCCTCGTTTCACAAGCTCGGGCTTTTCATGTCGTTTGGCCAACATGAAAATTACACTTGTTTTGTGTGAATGAAACATTAAACATAATGAAACAGTCACATGCTGATGTACACTCACATCTGTAAACTGTACCTGGAGTGGGTCTGTCCATGTTGGTCACATGACCAGTCTAGGGGTGTTGACCAAGATACTGCTATCAATAAAACTATGTTAATAGTGCGTTTACTGTACATGGCCACTTCAGTGCTCAAGAAAACTTTACAAAAACCATAAATACAAAAATGCATTTATCACATTCCAACATAAAAGTAATTAGAGTAATTAAGTGAATCCAAACTCGCTTTACAATCGATTTAACTATGATTCAGAAGTTAAAGCTGCAGTAGGTAACTTTTGTAAAAAAAAAAAAATTTTTTTTTACATATTTGTTAAACCTGTCATTATGTCCTGACAGTAGAATATGAGACAGATAATCTGTGAATAAATCAAGCTCCTCTGGTTCCTCCCAGTGTTCCTATTGCCATTTGCAGAAATACATCGCTCCCGGTAAAAAACAACCAATCAGAGCTGCGGTCCGTAACTTTGTTTGTGTTCAAAATGTAGAAAAATGTATATAATAAGCGAGTACACCATGAATCCATTTTCCAAACCGTGTTTTTAGCTTGTCCTGAATCACTAGGGTGCACCTATAATAAGTGTTTATATTCGGACTATTTTAGATTGCTTCGGGGGTACCGCGGCGGAGTAACCCAGTACCTTTGTGATTCTTCATAGACATAAACAGAGAGAAGTAGTTCCGGCTACGATGTTCTTCCGCAAGACACAAGCAGTTCTGTTTATTAACCGCTAGAGCGTCAAAAGTTACCTACCGCAGCTTTAATGTTTCTAGATGTTATCAAACAAGTGTTAAATTATCTGAAAGCATGTCTGCTCATCAATATGTGTAAGCACACAAATTGGAGGGTGTGGCCAAAATATAATTCCCACTAAGAGGTGTTTTCCAAGTAGGCAATAGGCTACTACAGAAATTAATAATCAAATGTAAATGAAACAGGATTCACCACAGAGTAATGCAATGATAAAGCTACTCGTTTTTTTAGTCAAGATAAGTGATTTTATTTTATTTTTTCTGATTTCATTCCCCGTTTAAAAGGTATTGGAACTGTCGGAAGTGGAACAAATAATCTAGAGTCTCGTGATTTTTATTATTTATTTTTTTTCTCCTAAACCTGTTCAGCACAATCCCATCTGGAAATTTTACTGGTCATGACAATCACAATACACTTAAACAAATACTAACCCATAACCTGAACCTAAACCAGATCCATGGATCAGTCAGTCCATTAATGATTGTCACAAAGTATGAACTTTTCATGACATAGATAGATAGATAGATAGATAGATAGATAGATAGATAGATAGATAGATAGATAGATAGATAGATAGATAGATAGATAGATAGATAGATAGATAGATAGATAGATAGATAGATAGATGATTAACATGCTAGTAATTCATGCTTGTTGATCACTCGTCTAACGTGTTTCTCGTACTTTCATCTCTTCCTCTTTTTTTGGGCTTTCACTAGAATCTAAAGATCTAAATGTATAAAAACAGTTCCTCTGATCTGTTCATCAGTTTATTACGGTGCATCACCTCACGTTCTTATTTCCTGTTAGGTGACAAACCAAATGTTCAAATGCTGTGATATGTGGCGTCTCTATAAATATCTGGCTCAAATTAACGCAACTCTGACAAACATTCACTACAGTGTAGACGGTGTGACAACTAACCCTGCTCTCAACTAATCTTCATGACACTTCATGCTAGTTTTAACCCGTGTAAACCGATCTGTACAAACATCAGCCATTAAATGCATGCATGTGTGACGGCAGATTCACATACAGTATCACAGACTTTACATGACAGTGAGAAAGTTCTCAGCAGACCAATACCTCAACACTACAGGAACAGCTCAGACAGACAACAATTGACTGGTTTCTAACACTTGTGATCAGAAATGGGATTTTACATTAACAGTGCATTAAAGGAATAATTCAGCCAAGAAATAAAATGTGCTGAAAATGTCTTTACCCTCAAGCTCTCCAAGATATAAATATGTGGGTGGAGTCTGACGTGAGAGACAACAGGAGATTGACTTTTTCAGCATTATTACAGATTATGGACTGGTATTTTAGTTAAAAACTTTTGAATGCTGGATTTGTTTCTTATAAACACACAGTTTTTGGCTTCACAAGACGGTAACTGATGGACTGGATTATTTGTGGATTACTGTAATGTGTTTTATCAGCTGTTCGGACTCTCATTCTGACGGCACCCATTCACTGCAGAGCATCTATTGCTGAGACACTGATGCAATGCTACATTTCTCCAAATCTGATGAAGACACAAACTCATCTACATCTTGGATGGGCTTAGAGTGAGCACGTTCATTTTTGGGCAAACTATTGCTTTAAAGCTTCAGTTTATAATCATTCTGTTTGTTCATCTAACATCCAACACATATCTGTTTCTCGAATCGAACAATCTTTAAGCAAACACGAGCCATATGATCTGTAAATGGATTATCTGTTCTAAAAAGCTTTTTTTAAAGTTGTTCACCTGCTATAAAAGACTAAGTAATTAATAAAGCATTGGTGTCAGTGATTGACGGTGACACTGAATGAATCTGACGAATAACAGCGTCTCTCAGGAATGATTAGAGAATGACTGACAGGCTGTAAGAAGCAGTAGAAATACTAACCAGAATGAATTTTGTCAGACATTCGTTCTGTGCAGAGGAAGAGAGAGAGACACAAACGAGTTGAACGTGAGGTGAAGTACAGAGGGAAACTGTACAGAACAGGCCTTGTTATCAGTCACGCTGAGAAGAACTATTGTTTGCTATCTCAGTCTGTGGGAGTTTTGTGCTTCTCGTCTGAGATCGACTGTGACGCTCCAAGTTTAACATCTGGAGAATCAAAACAAAGTCCAGAGAGCCGTTCAGTCATGCAGCAGCATGTTGGTTTACATGTCTTCTCTCTCGCTGGGTCTGGAAGAGGTTGTTTCTCTCACGGATTGATCCTCTTTCACCTGTTTAATTAAACAAGCTGATTTCCTTGTCCAGGTTGAGTCTGAAGTTAGACATCAGTCTAGAGTTAAAGCAGGGCTCTGTCACTGAGGGCTGGTAATAAACGTGAAAGTGATATAATAAATGAGTGAATAATAGGAAACAGACACTTCCTTGATTTGCCCTGATGGGCTGAAACTGCTGACAGCGTGAAATAGGGGGAAAAAATCCTGGATTAAACATGAGTTTGCTTTCTGAAGCAAACCAATTCTGCACAATTATGGAGAAAACTTTAAACTCATTAGGGAGAAAGTTCTTGGCTTTTAATTATACCATAGCTTTATGAATAAATAATTGTGTTTTTGTTACTTCATTATTTTATTACTTTTGAACAATTATATTTGTATTAATTTGTTGTTATAAAGAATGATGATGATTATTATTATTAAGAAAATTATTATTATTACTATAAGGATAAAAAAAATATTAATAAGAAGGATTAATCGAAAACTAGAATGAGTTATCTTTTATTAAATTATTGTGAATAAATATTTTTTATTTTGTATTACTACATATATAGTACTACATATATAGTAGCAATAATAAATAATAACTTTATTAAAAACATAAATAAAAATAAAAAAATATTTCTATTAATAAGAAATGTTAATGAGAAAATAAGAAAGATCCTGCCTTTTAATTAAATTAGAAGTCTAGAATTATTTTATTATTATGGATAAATGATTTTAGTGTTATTACTACATTTTATATTCTGTTGTTATTAAGTTCTTATGTTATTATTTTTCCTTACAATAATAATAATAATAATAATAAATAATTTCATTTTAAAAATAGAAAAAAGAATTAATAGAAAAAGACTAATTAGAAAACTTTAAATTAAATTAGGAGTATAGATTCATATATATATATATATATATCTATTATATCATTATATAATAAATATATATATATTATATAATATATAATATTATAAATTAATAATTTTATTACGATTACATGTTTTATTATCAATAACTAATAATACTATTATTTAGTGCTTATTATTAAGGTTAATAACAATAACTATTATTAATATTATAACTAATAACAACAACAACAGTAGTGGTAATAGAAGTTTTTATTTTTTTAATAACAAGACTGCATTTTAATTTCTATAACAAGAACCTCCAAAGTCTCTTCAAGGCAAGTCCTGAGTTGAATCAGTGAAAGCCATCAGGCCCTGAAGCTGTCACACACACACACACACACACACACACACACACACACACATGTTGGGTGGATCCGCTGGTTTTCGTGAGGGTCAGGAAAGCCTGACTCACACAGATGGCCCATTCACGACGACTCTGAGCTCTGAACATGAAGATCTGGACTGATGGAGTCACACTGACTCACGCTCACGTCTGACTGCGCTCTCTTTCACCATCCCTGGAAATACCTTCATAGATTTACCAAATCAACCATTAACAATGCTACAAAATACTCATTATAATACAGACCTAGCAGATCTGATGATGGACACAGTATTTCATATATGAACAGCTGTTTAATCAGACTGAATCTGTCCAGCTCAGATCCACAAGATTCAGTATTCAAAGCTTTCTTTCCCGGAGTGCTTGACGCCAGAGTCTGAATGAGACGTGAAGAAGTGTGTCATATAGCGTGAGATTTCTACACACACTGACAGGGAAAGAGCTCTGATATCATATTCCATAGGGACTTAATGCATGGATGTTGAGAGCATAACAAGGGGCTGTATTTAGCATTATTGATCCTGATGTGATTGTTGACGAGGTTCTGGAGACGCTGGCCGTCTGTTTGTGTCCACAGGCACATTTGGCGTCTGATGATGGACGTCCTCAGGGTTTAGATGGTCAGCCATCTGAAACATGCATTATTTAATCATACATATGTCAGGACAAGCCGGCACATCAACCCAGATCAGAACATGAAGCAAAGCATGAGTCTGTGCAACTCACAGCATTACAGTTAACTAAAACTAAAACATTGTTGACATAAAGCAAACACTAAAGTGCAAATCAAATATTTAGAATTGAAAATAAACTTATTTCAGGTAGTTGACTCATACTAAAACTGACATTACAAAAAAATAAAAATAATAATAATGTCAAAACATGACAAAATTATTAAAACTTTATCTAAACTGAAAATACAAAAATAAAATCTAATCCGAGCTGAAATGTTCAAAAATCAATTATTTGTGCTGTCAAACGATTAATCGCGATTAGTCGCATCCAAAATAAAAGTTTTTGTTAATATATTTTTGTGCACTGTATATATTTATTATGAATATATAAATACACACATGCATGTTATATATATTTAAGTTAAACATATATATGTTATATATGTTCATTTATTTAGTATACACACATACATATTATGTAAACAAAAACTTTTATTTTGGATTCGATTAATCACGATTACTCATTTGACAGCACTAATATTATATATTTTAATTATATATTTAGATAAACTTAAGTTATGCATATATTAGGGCACTAAGCAAAGCAGTGTTTTTAAAGACCACTTCATCACGATTGTATTTGTCTGTGACATATGACATATATATATATATATGAACTCAACAGAGTCTCAGAAAATGAATGAGAGCAGTTACTCGTCTGGTTTACAGGGGGAAAAAACACTTCATTTAATTTAATTGAACGCAGCTGCGTCCCACGAGCAGCAATACTCATTTATAATAGAGGTCAATCAAGCTGTTTGTGAACATGATAAGAAATGTTCGTTTACATCCCAGCGGATCCTTTTCTCTTCAGGAAACAGAGGAGAACCAGGTTCGATATGAATGTCTCATAAAACACAAGAGACTTCTGATCATCATTTATTGAAAAAAAGCAAAGATGTTTCGCAAAAAATTTGAATCATTCCACAATCAACTTTTTTGGATGCAATGAATTGTTTAAAAATTAAAAGTTTTTGTTTCCATAATATATGTATGTGTATTGTTTATATATTTAAGAACAATATGTCATGTTTATAAATTAAATATATTTTTATATAATATAAAAATATAGGAATATAAATATATAAATCTAAATATTTTCAAAATATATACTGTATGTGTGTTTTTATATGTACATAATAAATATACAGAGTACACACACATATATTTTGTAAACAAAAACTTTTATTTTGGATGTGATTAATTGCGATTAATCGTTTGACAGTGTTAAAATAAAAGAACTAGAAGATGGAATAGAAGACCAAGCACATCTTAGCTAAAATAAAATAATAAATTATCAGCTAAAATAAAAAAAGAATAGAGAAAGCAATTTTTAGAGGGTCATTTTTTTATTATCATGTATTACTTTTAGTATTTTATTATTACTTAATATGACAAGATATGTACAGTAGTAATTTTAAATAGTACTTTTAAAAAAATGTATTATAATTATTTATGTATTGAAAGTAAATCCAGTACAGTCATTTTATCCAATCAACATTTTGTCATCATTTCCTCCGCCCCTCGTATGATTTCCTTTCTTCTGTGGAACATATGATTATTATGAAAAGAGCAGAAAAAACTCCTGTTGTGTTGTGAGGAGGACAGAAAGTGTTGATGGAGTGAATACGGTCTCGGCTTCTACATACCACGTTTGATTTAGCATCACGAGACGGAGAGCACGCTGACATCTGGCACCGAATCCTTCCCACACATTTCCAGCATTCTCAACTGGATGAAATTACGAGTGGGAAAACCTCAACAATCTCAGATCCTACAGACACACGGCATCCAGAAACACAACCAACACATCTCCATACACTCCTAATGCATTCGAACCTTTACGCTATCCATTTAAAGGGGGGGGGTGAAATGCTATTTCATGCATACTGAGTTGTTTACACTGTTAAAGAGTTGGATTCCCATGCTAAACATGGACAAAGTTTAAAAAATTAAGTTGTACGTTTGAAGGAGTATTTCTGTTCCAAAAATACTCCTTCCGGTTTGTCACAAGTTTCGGAAAGTTTTTTTCGAGTATGGCTCTGTGTGACGTTAGATGGAGCGGAATTTCCTTATATGGGTCCTGAGGCACTTCTGCCGGAAGAGCGCGCGCTCCCGTATAGCAGAGCACTGAGAGCACAACAGACTTCACTGATCAGAGCGAGAGCGTCGCCAAATGTCACAAAAGAAGTTTGTTTTTGGTTTCCAGGGCAAGACAACCCTGCACAGATTACCAAAAGAGAAACAGCATTAAGGGACCAGTGGATGGAGTTTATTTTTACAGAGCATCAACGGAGTTGTGCAAGTGTTTGTGTTTGTTCCCTTCATTTCGAAGATGGTTGTTTTACAAACAAGGCCCAGTTTGACGACGGATTTGCACATCGTTTATTTCTTAAGGATAATGCAGTCCCAACGAAAAAGAGTCACAATCGTGTGTTGGAACCGCAGGCGGTGAGTAAAACTGCTTCAAATATCTCTGTGTTGTTAACTTAGCTATCGGCGTGTAAGCACATCAAGTTAACAACATGCGATGTTGTCATCAAACTGCACTTTCCACATGTACAGCTTAAAAAAAAAAAAAAAAAGACGACATAAAGTGGAACTTAGTCATTTTCCAAAACCTAAGCAAATATATACAGTTTCAGTACATACCACATATAGACGTCGTTGCTGATGCTGCTCTTGTTCCATTTCAGCCTCGGGATCTGATTCTGGATCATAAATATACGCTGAATCTGACTGTTAGCCATGGTTTGTTTTGGATGGTTTTTTCTTCAAGGTAATGTCACAGCTTCCAAACGCTCTCAACGCAAAAGCCTACTGGCGCTCGTGATTCTTTAGCTCCGCCCACACGTCACGCCTCCAGTCGGTCGTGTTCTTCCGGGAAAAATCGGTACAGACTATCTTTCTCTTATGAATATAATAAAACTAAAGACTTTTTGGAGTTATGAAGGATGCAGTACTACTCTATAGGTACTCAAGATTAACAGGATATTGAGTGAAAACAAGCATTTCACCCCCCCTTTAATCTAAAACCATTTTACATCTGATCAGCAGCTTCTCATTAATGACTGAATGTGAGAATGTGCTTTTTTTTTTTTTTTTTTTTTTTTTTTTAAACAGGGCAACATTAATAGAAGCGATTTCGATTTTTCCTTTGTGGTCCATTCTTCTGTCATGCATTATTGTCCAAGCAGATGAAGACGAAGCACTCTACAATGAATCCAACACCATAGGAAGTGAAAATACCACTGATGCATTAACAAGAACAGACAAACTGACCTGAAAACACAGGAACTTAAGTTCTTAGCAAATGAGGGAAATAATGACAAACACCTGAGAGGTCAAATGAATAACCATGACAGCTAATTAGAGAGTGGGGAAACAGGACAAAATAAAAAAGGAACTAAAGAATACATGAAAATGAAACTAAAGAGACAAGATAACTAAAAGTCCATGATAAAACAACCCTTAGTGCTTCCATAGATGTTAAATAATCTTCAAGGAACCGTCAGGAATTTCGAAGTCTTTTACATGTCACTATATCTGTGCTTCTGTCAGTGGAAACAGATGGACTGTGTGTTTTAGCACAGAACATATTTCTATATTTTTCCAGTGAAGCTTCTTCTAAAGTACTGGCATCATTTATTCCCCTTGTGTTGTAGAATCTGTCCTCGACGTCTCCTCTGGACGAGCCGCTGCCCAGAGACTGGAAGTGCTACATGTCACCTCAGGGACGCAGATACTACGTCAACACCATCAGCAACGGTAAGAGCCTCCAACCTCCACTAAATGAGAGGAGATCAGGTTCTTCTGCACTAGTCTTGGGCTGACTCTGAGACACGTCTGGTACAGGCTGGTCTGACCGGGTCATTGTGTCCAAACAATCAGCATTGTCCCGATCAGAGCCATCCTTTGGCACACAATGCCATGTTTACAGCCTCGGCGCTTTCTGTATGCCACTGTTAAAGTGAAGAAACGCTTTCAGAAATGGCTCTTCACACCTCTGTTACCTGCTAGAACATCTCTGGGCACTTTCTCACATTTTAAACACGTCTATGAAGTTTTCATGCCCACGTTCTGCAAGATTCACACTGTTCATACTAATGTGTTGCTGAAAGACGCTTCTGCTGCTCGTATTCAGCAGCTAACATGTGTCTCAGCACATTTCTACCCTGTTTTCGAGATCTTTTGCTTTGAATGTGTGCAAGTATATTTTCATTATTCCCCAAAAATATATATTTTTTTTTTCTTTTTTATATTTAATTAATTATATATCTTAATTTTTTTCTTTTTTATATTGAATTAATTATATATCTTAATTATATTATAAATATCATGATTTTATCATGTCTTTATGCCTCCCAAAAATACCAAAATAAATTATATTAAAATACTTTGCATAGAAGTCAGTGTAGGGTATGTATTAATGGAACATATGTTTAAATTAAAAATTTTTTAAAAAAAAATTTAAAAAAAATAATATATATATATTAAAATAATGAAAATACGTTGTCCTAGTTAAAAATGTATTATTTATGTTTTTATTTTTTTGTGTTTTTATTTTTTTTTATTTTTATTTTTTTTCAACTGAGTGGAAGAAAAGCTACTGCTATACTATTTAAAGGCTTAAAGATTCAAATTTAGGTACTTGACATTTAATAATGAACACATTCATCTTTCCCGTGGTTTCTATTACATCACTTGCATTTCCATGGTAGCCCCTGACACTCAAACACTGCCCAACTCCACCCTATAAAGTGGGCAGTAAAGACCTCGTCATTACTCGAGCTGAACTGTGAAACAGAGGGAAGGCGTGAGTTGTGAAAGCAAGAAAACAAATCAATCTTCTAACCAGCCAATTACTAATAATCCTACAAAGTCTGTGAGTGAGACAAACTGGAATCCACCGTGAGTTTCGTCACCCGTCCAGATCCAGTCCTGCCTGATGAATGATTATTAGGACGTTATTAACTTCTCTGGGTTGGTTACTCATTCACACACAGCCAGTCTCACACAAACACACAACCAGACAGCGCAAGAGGCTTTTATGCTCCTTGCTTTGAGCTTGATTTGTAGCTCGTGGTGAAGTTCACGTGGATGAAACAGAGGGTTGTTGTGTTGTGTGATCACCATGGTAACACGCATGTGTGTGTGTGTGTGTGGTTTCCTTCCTCTTCGTGGCTGTGGTTTGGTGAATGTGTTTTCTTCTGGGGAACACACACAAATATGAGTAACTAAACCGCTTGTTTCAGATCAACCTCACTAACCTGCAGCTGGGGAGCTCAGGAAACCCTCTGAGAGCTCAGAGATCACTGGACTACATGAGGAAGATGCAGAAACGATGTTAAACTGTATACAAATATGTACTATAAATGTATGCATTTCTGTTGCATTAGTATGGAAGCTCGGATCCGCCAGATAAAAACATAAAATTCTAATATATTTGTTAGAATTAAGTTTTAAAGTCAGAATTGTTAGATAGAAATCCAAAATGGTGAATATAAACTAAGAATTGCAAGATATAATCCCGCAACTGGGAAAAAAATTAAGTCGGAATTGTTGGCTAAAAAGTCACAATTATTATTTTTTTATTTTCATAGTGGAAAAAAGAGAAAACAGAACTGTGAGATGTACAGTAATAAAAAGTAGCAAAAAATACAGAATTGTGAGATATAAACTGAGTACTGTGATTAAAAATATGAATTGCAAGACATAAACTTAGAATTGTGAGATATAATCATGAATTGTGATGCAAAGAGTCACGATTATCCTTTTTTTCATGGTCGGAAAAAAATTGTGATATATAGACATAAATGCAGAATTGTGAAAAATAATTATAATAATTTTGAAATATCTCACGATACTAGATTAGCATTAGCGGATTTTGAAAAAAACTAACAGTTGTTATCAAACAGGTTTCCTGAACACTGTCATTGGTCAAGACCACTGATGGCTCCGCCCCAAACTCACGCCATTGGTCGAGCCAGTGTTGTAGCTGCTGGGTGGTTTGAGATGCTGCTCAAACTCTTAAATCAACACACCTTTCTGTGAAATCAATCCAAGAATCACAACAAATTTCCATAGAAGCATCAGTTTTGTCTTGTTCAACAGCTGAAAGGAATGATCAACAAAATGAAATATGCAGTTTAAAGTTAAACCTCAGTTTTAGGTAAAATCGAGCAGATCAGTGCGATTGAATGCCAGTAGTCAAACTGTGTTTTTGCATCTGCTGCCATGTGCTAAGAAGGAATCTGTTTCCTAATCATTCGATTGAACACTCATGACTCGTGCAGTAGCTGGAGGAACAACAGAGCCAATACAGATGGTGCTAAATTAAAGATGAACTAAAACTAGGCCATTATTCATCGCCCACAGAGCTGAAGCACAACACTGGTCACAGATTGGAGGAGCGTGACACAGTCCCGTTCTGGCCAGAAGATCAGTCGCTGCTGAGCACAAACTACAACAATACTGTAGACGTCGAGCCCAGTGCTGCCGTCCAAACGCTCACAGCTCGTTTGAAGTGAATAATTCGACTAATCAGCTTCTCAGATGCCCGTTGCTTAGTAACCAGCTTCTCTGTTTCATAGTTGGCCAGGCAGTTTCCGAACTTCACAGTTCCATATGTAGAGGACACATGGATTAAAATGCAATTAAATCTAATTAGATGTGAAAACTTTCAGAGCAATGCTTTATTTGTGAAACTGTATATGCATGGCTAATGCAGATTATTTTCATCACATTATCATTCATCTTCACACTAAATGCTTCTGCATTTGATCTGTTCTCAATTCATGTCACTTGAGTTGAACTGAAATCTTTAGGGGTAAATCAGAGAAATAATATAATACTTACAGTATTGTTACTTAAAGTTCAGGCTAGTTATGTATGTTTACTTGAAAAATGGTAAGTAGCATTTCGTTTCTGAAACAGTTTTTTTGGGGAGGATTGATTTGTGTCTGTCTGTGAATGTCTGATACAGCCACTGTGAGGGCACTGTGCATTAAGTTATTACCAATGTGGCGTTTATTGAGCATTACCTCCCAACAGAAGAAAACAGATGATGTAATTAACAGGAAATGGCTTGATTTTGCTCTTGTTTTTCCAGAGACAACATGGGAGCGGCCATCGAGCACGCCTGGCACCCCGAAAACACCCGTGAAACACAAGAACTCTGTCCCGACAGGTGGGGAACACACATTTAGAAATGAAAAGCAGCATCTATATGTAATTCAAATTGGTGAAAAGTTGCAAAAAATGCCTGTGCACTGTGAGGGGGGAAAAAATATAAATAAAAAAGCAGATGAGAAACAGCAAACAATTCCGGTCACCCAAGATGTAGATGAGATTGTTTCTTCATCAGATTTGGAGAAATGTAGCATTGCATCACTTGCTCACCAATGGATTCTCAGAAGTGAATGGGTGCCGTCAGAATGAGAGTCTGATAAAAACATCACAATAATCTACAATAATTTGTTTCTTACAAACAGGCAGCTATTGGCTTAACAAGACATTAACTGATGCACTGGAGTGCTGTGGATTACTTGTAGATTATTGTGATGTTTTTATCAGCTGTTTGGACTCTCATTCTGACGGCACCCATTCACTGCTTAGGATCCATTGGTGAGCAACTGATGCAATGCTACGATTTCTCCAAATCTGTTCAGCCTGAAAATATCAGGAAACAAAGAGAGAACCAGTGAACCAGCTTTTGTTCAGTATCAAAAGCATCTGCCACCTTATTAAATCTTAGTAAAACTTCAACAGAAAGGAATGTGAGATACTCGCTCGTCAAAGATTCACAGCTCTGCTGAAGTTGATAATTCACCTCAGGATACAGACCTGCTCTCAACACCAGCCAATCAAACTCTAGCTAGATTTGCCTATCTAGAAATCGCCTTTCTAGGTCAACCGCTTCACTCTGGAAATTCACAGGAAAGATTTGAGGACAGAGTTTCAGTCTTGAATATTTGCAGCTATCGTTGATCACTAACTGGTCAAAAATGTAATCTGCAACCTTTAGACTAGCCCAGTATAGTCCTGCTGTAGCCTCTCACGTTTAAGTTTGACATAGCTAACTAAATAAATAAAAGAAATTAAGCATATTCAGAAAATGCCTTAAGCCATAGGAAATGTACTAAAATTATCCCATTTAAGCCACTATTTCAGTCTAGAAATTGTGTGATACAATATGGCTAAAAATCACAAAAAAAGCTGAAAAATGTCAATCTGTAACTTTTACTACTGGGAAACTAAACATTTATCAAAAATAAAGTGGCGCCCAAAAGGTAAAATTCTGAGATAAATTATGACATAAATGTTATGGTTATGAAATAAAGTCAAAATAATGACACACTAAGTCATTTATGAGATGAAGATGTTATATGAAATTTATATGAAGGAAAGTTAATTTTTACACACTGTACTAAGTAAAAAAAAGCATAACTAAGTTAACATTGTAACTAAAGTTATAGTTATGAAATAAAAAGTCAATTATATGTTGAAAAGTCAAAATTGTTCATATTTATGAGATGTTGAAATTATAGTTGACAAAAAGTCTAAATTTTCATTACATAATAACTTATGAAGTCATACTTATGACAAACATTTTTTTTTTTATTATGGCTTTTAACTCTTAATTTCAGCTTTGTATCTTACAACTTTTCATGTTATTTTTTTTTTTCAAATGATATTGACAGCATTTGAGTTTGAGTAGAAAGTTGAATTAAAAATTAGAATGCAAAGCCAAAAGTTCTTAGTAGTTGTAGTTTGTCTCTTTTTTGTTTTAAATCTAGAGCATAGTTTTGAACTTTTTGACCTTGAAACATTCTTCACATCCAGGTTTAAGTTCATTTCGAGACTGTCGCTGTGCTCTCAGACTTTCGGAGCCCATTGTAGATCACTGTACTTCAACGCTTGTCCAAAATCTTTTCTTCCTCTATCCATCCACAAATCAGCTAATGGAGAATCTACTGTCCCTCCTCCGTCCTGAGCTCTGTTTAGTACTCTTGATTTGATTTGCACCGGCTATCAGCATTTTACAATGTCTAACAGCACATCTGAATGATAGATGGACAGGATAATCGCGTCCACCAGAGACCCAGCATGTGGACGACACACCACAGAGCAAATGACATTATGAGCCAGCTGAAGAGAAATGAGTGTCATTGACATGGACTGAGGGAGGAAACAGTAGACATGTTCAGGATGAGCACATCTCTGCAGAAAGCCTGTCTCATCACTCTTCCTAAACAAGTGACCAACTGGAAAATGAGGAGCATTTTAATGTATTTCCTTCCTATGATGGATGACTGTAATAAAGTCACACAATTAACGGTTAAATCAATAGTTCAAATAAACATTTTCTGAAAATGTGCTCACCCTCAGGCCAACTGAGATGTAGATGAGTTTGTTTCTTCATCAGATTTGGAGAAATGTAGCATTGCATCATTTGCTCAACAATGGATGCTCTGCAGTGAATGGGTGCCGTCAGAATGAGAGTCCGAACAGCTGATGAAAACATCACAATAATTCACAGCACTCCAGTCCATCTCAAGCAGACAAAAGCTGAAACATGCATCACAATGTTTTTTTACTATAATATGAGTCTGTAGATTATTGTGATTTTTTTTTTTTTTTATCAACTGTTTGGACTCTCATTCTGACGGCACCCATTCACTGCAGAGCATCCATTGAGCAAGTGACGCAATGCTACATTTCTCCAAATCTGATGAAGAAACAAACTCATCTACAACTTGAACGGCCTGAGAGTATGGACGTTTTCAGATTTGTATTTTTGGGTGAACTATTGTTTAAATCGTCTCTTGATGTATTCTAACTAAGTGTTGATAACTAGTATTGTGCTTTAGGAATAATGAGTTTGAGCGAGGGCTTTTTGCTCTGACATTTGAAATAACCCTCCCTTGATAAAGCAGAATAGAGCAGCTTGTTATCGCACACAGACCATCAGAATCAGAGCAGGCTCTTTTGTTCTACAAATATAGTCAGGCTGTTTATAATTAGACCGAGTGAAGGAGGTGCGATAACACGTCTGGAAGGCTGAGGATATTGTGTCTCAGTGAGAAAGGAATCACTTTCTTCTCCAGGTGTTTGTTCTCTGACTTGTCCTTGGCTATTAGAGGGGTAGTTTACACAAAAACCGAGTCCGAGTAGTCTGAAAGACTCTTATGAGCTGATTCTTTTTAGCGAATCAAAAACATAGACAACCAGTGTAGTAAGATTCCTTAAAGAATGACTCTCATAAACAGATTCTTGTTAGCGAATCAAAAACGTACACAACCAGTGTAGTTAGATTCCTTGAAGAATGACTCTCATGAGCTGATTCTTTTTAGCGAATCAAAAACATACACAACCAGTGTAGTAAGATTCCTTAAAGAATGACTCTCATGAACAGATTCTTTTTAGCGAATCAAAAACATACACAACCAGTGTAGTAAGATTCCTTGAATGAATGACTCTCATGAACAGATTCTTTTTAGCGAATCAAAAACATACACAACCAGTGTAGTAAGATTCCTTGAATGAATGACTCTTATGAACTGTTCTTTTTAGCGAATCAAAAACGTACACAACCAGTGTAGTAAGATTCCTTGAAGAATGACTCTCATGAGCTGATTCTTTTTAGTGATTCCAAAACATGAAATGGCTTTTATCAGTGAGCCATAGGAGTGAAAGAAGAGTGAATTCTTGTTTTAAGGCAGTGTCATCTGGAAAGCTGATTTGGTGCAGCGTGTTTTGTGACAAACCCTGTATAAACTCAATTCACAAATGGAGACTTGCATTGATTCTGTACACAATAGCAGTGCATGTTGTTCATTACACACCGCTCTGTGCGAGAGGAAAAGATGTTGATCTCTCCTGGCTCTAAATCAAACTCATCTCAGTGTTTTCTTTCTCTCCAGTGAATGGGTTTCATGGTAATGGCAGCCCGTTGCATCAGACTGAACCATCGCATGTAGTGATGCGGAAGACCAGCACAGATCAACAGGTACGGCTGATCTCTCTCACATGGAGCAGTTCTCTTTTATTCATTTAGCAGATTCCTCTGGACTACAAATCTGATTTCATTCCAGAAGTTATTTCTGTATGTCTCGCCATCTGCATCGCTGGCATTAAAACAATAAACTGACGGAGATTTATTCAAGCTGAGACTCTTTGAGCTAGTTACATTTTTTTATTGCATATCAGTTTATTGATGATTCAACATATTGGAGGGATTATAAAGCATTTTCTCAATATGCCAAAATCTAATATCATCCCAAAAGGTGCTTTTCATCAATCTGCCAGGAAATGAGTTGCATTTATAATAATAAATGATATAATTATATTGTAAAAAATTTGTGCATGTCAGGAAGAAACTGAACTTGATTTATCACTGATCGTCTTTTTGAGGTGATTTGCAGCAATCAAATGAAATATCCATGATCCGATATGAGTATTTTACTTTATTTTCTGAGTAAAACAGACCGAAAGATTTGTATTTTATTTTACTTTTTTTAGAAATGAATGCTTTTGTTCAGCAAGGGTGCATTCAATTGATCAAAAGTGACAGTAAAAACATTTATAATGTTATGGAAGATTTTATTTCAAATAACAGAAGTTTTTATTTTAATTTTTTATCTTTCTATTCATCAGAGCATCCCAAAATTTAATTTCATCAATGATAATTTCACAAAAATAGTTCTTCAATGATTTCTGAAGGATCATGTGACACTAGAAGATTGAAGTAATAATGCTGAAAATTCAGCTTTGATCACAGAAATAACCTAAATTACATTTTAACATATATTCACATAAAAACAGCTATTTTAAAATGTATTACTGCTTCTACTGTATTTTTGGATCAAATAAACACAGACGTGGTACAGCAGAAGAGACATCTTTTAAAAAACATTACAAATTATTCAAAATGTTTTTCTCAGCACTTATTATTATTATTAGTACACTGTTTTATGAATAGTTTTCCCCAAGTCAATCTGTCATTGCTAAGGTTGGGTGCTCCATGGGTTGGTCAGGCGTTTTCTTCCCGTTTAAGTGGGCGTTTTTGGCCAGAATCAGCTGTAATGTGCTTATTCTGTTCATTAAAGGTCTGGCTTTACAAGACTAACTATTAGTAAGCCATCCGTAGGCTGATTCTCCTGAAAACGCCTGTGTGCTCTCAAAACATTGCATCCCGACACCGCAACATCAGCTCAACCAATCGTGTGAATTCGGGGGTGGAACTACATCAAGCCAACCAATAGAAAACAAGGGAGTGTATTCAGAAAGAGGTGTTGCAGTGGCACAATATCACCTTCAATGAGCTGAAGGTGTGGCAGATGTCACCTATGAAACCCGTTTTTCTTTTCTCTCTCCCTCCTGATGAGCTCAGGGAGGAGATGACATCTCACACACACACACACACACACACATGGCAGCATCACGATGATGTCTGACGCTCAGTTTTGTGTCTTCTGTCAGAGTCCTGGCTCCACTTCACCCAGCAGGAAGCAGGAGTGTGAATCCACAGTAACTGTGAGTACGACAAACACACGCCGAAGACTGACACACAAACTGATCTCAGATGCTTAAACTGCATGACAACAAGACCCATTCAAGAAAACAACACACTCAAACGC
The DNA here is from genome assembly GCF_003368295.1 of Carassius auratus. NCBI lineage: Eukaryota > Metazoa > Chordata > Actinopteri > Cypriniformes > Cyprinidae > Carassius > Carassius auratus. The sequence continues at coordinate 17,439,945 of NC_039254.1, forward strand.
ACAATGTTTGTTTCTGGTTGTATCGTGGATGCATCTTTGGTGCATGCTTTTATAATGAAAACAAAATGTTATCTTGAAGCAATTTGTTCTAACTTGTTCTTCCTCTGACATCACGTAAGCCGTTAGATCATCTTTACCAATAGACAGATTATTTTTATGTCAGCGGTTGCCAAACTGTTCGGTACCAAGGACCCAAACATATGATTAATCCCTTTCCGATTTTCATTGATAAATAAATGCCCCAAAAACTCTGTGAGAAAAATATAAGAAGGCAGTAAAATAAAATGTTTCCAAAAGAAATAAATAATCAGTCAATGGTCAAATGTTAAAGTGAAACCTGTTACCTGAATATATTCAGCAGCTGATTTTACAATGGTTTTCTATTTGAATATAATGATTTGTAGACTAATCATGAACCGTGTTCACACTTGACTCAAGTTCATCAATCACAGCTTTTATAAAAACACATTACACACAGTCTGTGTCTCTACTTCACCCAGTTATGATCTCATGTGAGTATGATTGATTGGCTCATTAGTCACATTATTATTTTTTTTAAATAGTTATGAGAAGATTTACATCATCATGATATATAACACTTGTTCTTATTTCTTTTACCTATTATTTTCAACTTGCAAATGTAACTGAGTACAAGTATTGGGTTTTAACAGGCCTCAAGTAAAGTACAGATCTGGGTTGCAAATCTGCGAAAGTGAAACTACATTGACATTCCTCCGACTCCGGTGTGATGATCATAGTTGCATCTGTGTTGTGCAACACAAACCGATCAGAAACGCACACCTGTGATGCATTACAGATCAATAATGAAACCGCATCCAGCAGGATACAAGTGATGTCTGTAAGCAAATGCAATGCATTTGACTTAGAAAAGGAATATCAGTAGCTTTGATAAGCACATTATTCATGTACATTTCTGAAACAACGTTAAACTACAAGACACATTTAGCCTGATTTGATCTTTATTGCATTTGAGCAATATTGCAATGCAGTCTCACAGGAGCAGCTATAAATAAATGTGGAGAACTGGTTCTTCACTGAACAATCTGTAAGGGATTTGACTAGTATTATCCTGACTGTCAGACATGAGTCACTGTCTGAAGCCTTATCAGAGAAACAAAGAGCTGTTCATAAGAGTTATCAGGACTTTCAGCGACTTAAACACTGTTACAGTATGAAAAATGAGAAGAGAAATTGTGAAATTGCTTAATTTCAGTATGGTTACAGAGTATCTATGGGATTCCCATAAATCTGCTCTCATTAGGGCTGATGCAAGCAAAAAGAAGAGCTAATGAAACAGAAACATCACACAAAAACAGACTTTACTGAATGCAGAGGGGAATAGTTTCTACAGTTTTTAGGCTCTTCACTTTCACCTTTGTTTGTTTCCTTTGTGTGTCAGTCCAGATATGGTAACCAGATATGGTTCTGTCCATTTGGTTATGGTTATACATTTAAATAATTTTAATTGACTGCATGCAATGTAAATAAAGTTATAAATGTTGAAGAGCAATGTTTTATCCATTGACTCATTATAATCGACTACACAAAACAAGCAACACAAATCAGTGTGTAACTGCTAGTAGAGAAAGATGATACTCTCTCTTTCTGTCATTTTCTCATTCTGAGAGTAAAGTAAATAATGAAAGAGGAATGATAGAGGAATTGCTATAAAGCCCTAAGGTTTTCAGAATAGCCGAATGTTCATGTGCTCAGAAAGCTGACGTCTTCCTTTAAACACCCACTGCCATCTTCCTTTCACATTACTGGGATGTTTGCTGACATGGAGATCAGATAGTTCCCATCATGCCGAGAATGACGCAGACTCTGACCGGTTTCGATTCATTAGTCCAGTGTGCCGCACTTGATTATCTTCATCAGAGCTGATGCAAACGCGTGTGGAGGCTCGTTCTCCTCCTCCATCTCTCCTTTTATTATCCAGCTTTAGGACAACGACATAATAAGCCTCTGAAAGTCTCAGGAGGATCAGTGCGTGGATCCGGAGGATCTTATGATCATTGTGCAACCAGTCAATGCACACGCTTGTTCTGTTCATCCAGAAAAATCCAGTTTGCAGACAAACCAGAAGTGAGACAACAATTGCAGTATGAGGCCAGTTCTGTGCCAATTCCTCATTTGCTGTGATGCAGATTCAAACATTAGGCAACACGGAGGGTGTTGTGAGCTCATTCAAACCGAAGGGAATTTCCTTTTTCCATCAACTCAGAGTCAGCATCATACTTTGCTCTCGACAGCAGCGTCAGACCTTAGAAACGTCCACGCAAGTCGTTCTGCATCTGAACAGTTGGGACGATATCCATGTTTTACAAAGGACGAGCAGTGAGTTTAAATTAACAAATGGACACAAAAGGATATATTTTCTCAATGCAGTGATGCTTAGATGTAGGCCTGCAGTATGTGTGATAAAAAAACGCCTAAATGTTTTGCATAAACAAACAAATAATCTGAAGCCCATAAACTGTGTAGAGCTTCATGAGCATCAATTATGAGATGGTCAGTCGGCTTTGCATACTAACAGGGGGTGTTACAGCCACAGTCCTTCTGTTTTCTCTGTTTAAAGTGCATCAACAGCTGCTGGAGCTCCTCGGTGAGCTGTAATTGGTCAACAGCTGCTGCTTCTCGAGTGTGTTTACAGTACAGGACAGATCACTGCATGCCGAGCTCATGCATTAACATTACAAGCTGCTTTAACCAACGATCTAACTTTGCACTTTTGCACAAAATAATAATTTTACACCTAAAAAAAAAGAATAGCTATTTTGAAAAGTGTAAAATGATTGCAGACTGCAGTCATATCGGCGGCTCACGACAAACCTGTATTTATCGTACATATGAGGAATGTTGACATCATGTAACCAGAAACCTTCGACACAAATTAAATTAATCAAGTTTATGCCTGAAAATAGTATTTCTGCATAAACCGTACAGTATGCATGGTGTAAAGCACACACTTCATATTTACTTCCTTAATATATGTTTATGGTATCACCGTTCACGATTCATCAAGACTATTTGTATTTTTCATTAAAAATACATTTTTCAGCTTTTACACCTGACATCACCGGCCAACAGCATATGAAGCCAATCAATGATTGCACATTTGATACAGAATGTAAATTAGCAAGTTAATTTACATTGAGTAATTTAATCATTTGAATTGAGTAATTACATTTCCAACACAATATCAGGTGCTTTTTACAAAAAGTTTTTGCAGAAGCAACAGTTGAGTTGATACACGGCAGCGGTGTATCATTCCTAACGATTCAATGACTCACTCATACAGACACTGACCTGTTTGTTTTTGAATGAATCAGTGTTTAGAATGAATCCATCCAAATAAATGATTCAGTGACTCTCCCCTAAAGCCACTTGTCTGTTTCAATCATTAATGAATCAGTGTTTAGAACGAATCCATTTAAAAACAAAATTATTTGGTGACTTACTCATAAAGCAACTCACCTGATTCGTTCCTTAATGAATCAGTGTTTTGAACGAATCAACTCAAATGAACCATTAAATTACTCATTCATAATGCCACTCAGCTGATTTGTTCCTGATTGAATCAGTGTTTAAAATGAATACATTTTAATAAATCATTCAATTACTTAATCATAAAGCAACTCGCCTGATTCGTTCCTTAATGAATCAGTTTTTTTTTAACGAATCAACTCAAAATAAACCATTAAATGACTCACTCATAATGCAACACACCTGATTTACTCATGAATGAATCAGTGTTTAGAATGAATCCATTTAAATAAATTATTCGATGACTGACTCATAAAGCAACTCACCTGGATCATTCCTAAATAAATCAGTATTCTGAACGAATCAGTTCAAATCAGTGATTTGGTGATTCAATCATAAAGTCTGAATGAATCAGTGTTTTTGAACAAACTGGTGAACTAGTGATTCACTGACTCATTTTTCTCCACTGATGGGTTTAGAACTATAACTGCAGAAAGAGTGGCTGTAAAATCTCCCCCATTTCAGCAGTTATCCTGCATTAACCCTAACTGTTGTACAATTTTGATTTGAGGATGGATGATTGTGTTTCTTTATGTTTATGGGTTAGAATTGTTACTGTTTCTTACTTTGTCTGATTTATCAGTTTATGATGGCCATTGTGTTATCTTGGTCATCACTGATGTTTTTGTGACTGGCAGCACTCACTCATAAGTTACTAGAACATGTTCTCCTAAAGCTTTACACACAGTTTTGTGAGCTGCTCTGTATTGAGGGCTGGAATTGTTTGTCAGTTTTTCGTTCTGTTCTTCACGTCCTGCTGCGAGCTGATGTCTCTGAACGATTTCTTTCCCTCTGTAGATCAACTGCGTGACGTTTCCTCTTCCACTGCACATGTCTGAACAGCAGCTGCTCAAACCAGACGAGTGGAGCTACTGTGATTATTTCTGGGTAAGCGAGAACGTCTCCAACCACTGACGAACCACAAAGATCTGCGCACATAGTTTAGGAAAGCCTCACAAACAGTGCCAATGACATGCTTTGCAATCCTTTTATGCTGTTTAACAGCATGAGTTTCATCAAACATCTGTAGTAGTCTGCTTTGGCTTGTAGTTTTGAATGGAGAAGATCCCACCGAATCCTTGTTCTGCCACTTTACCACGCTCCCGTGCTCATGAATCTGCCTTGTGTTTTGTCTGTGGATCCAGGCGGACAGAAAGGACCCGCAAGGAAGCGCCAACATCTCAGGATTCGAGGTTCTGCTGCAAAAACAGCTGAAGGGAAGGCAGATGCAGAAAGAGATGGCCGAGTTTGTGCGGGAGAGGTAAACGTTTGTCATCCAGACTGAGAGCAGAAGACAGAAAGACAATGTTCACTCAAAAATTAAAAGTTAAATAAATAGTTCCCATTACAAGTAAAAAATCTGAAATTGTATTTTCATGAAAACCTATCTTTTATTTACACTTTTTTTCTTTTTTGCTCTTTAAAGGATGCAATTTTCAGGAAAGAGTGTGGATACAAACTGTGCAAACATAATTCAATATTCATTCATATATGTATATATTAAGTTATTTATTTAGTGTCAGTGGTACCAAACAAACATCTACAATATTTTTTCTCTCTATAATAAAAAAATACACGTTTTTTTTATGTATGACAGTCGGCCTACAAAAAAAAAAAAAAAAAATTGAATTACCGAACATGTTTAAAATAAGAATTAAATCCACAATTGTGACAATATGAAGTCACAGTTACCAGAAACAGTCACACTTGTGAAATCTAAAATCATAATTGTGACATTTTAAAGTTACGTCACAATACAAAGTCTCAACTTCAAGGCATAAATTGATAATCTTGTTTTCTGAAGTAGAACGAAACAGTTAATTATAGTTTCTGAATGTCTGCTTTATTTAATAGCACAAGAGTTATTCCAGAAAGCATCGTTGCGCTGATCTAACCATGACAGTGTGTGTGGGCACTAAGGTCTTACAACAAATACAAATACGCTCATGGGTATTATTGCATTATCTATGTTGGTGAAATTGTGTAATATCTTGATATAGGAGCTGTTGCATTATTTCTGTTGCCTTGACTAAAAACATAAAAACACAACAACACAGCACACACAACTTCCCGTAGCTCATTTCCTGTATTTTATAAATAGAAAAGAAAGAAAGAGTGCTTGATTCTTTCTTGCCGTGAACTTCAGATCTGCTCTCAAACATTAGTTTTTAACGTGATTCATCTTCGGGTATGTTTGCGCTGAGATTTGGGTAGAGTGAGCTACATCAGGAGTTCTCATGAAGTGTGTTTGTCCCTGAGGAGAGAGAGAAACATTGGAGTCTGGGAAGGAAGTGACCTTAGTGTGTGAAAGTCAGAACGGACATCTGCGCTCAGTCTCTTCACATGTGCTGCTCTCTGTCACTCCAGCACAACTCTAATTCCTTTATTTGTTCGGACAGGATCAGGATCGAGGAGGAATACGCCAAGAACCTGTCGAAGCTCTCGCAGATCCCCCTGGCGGCGCAGGAGGAAGGGTACGTCACATAGTCTTTGGAGGAAAACAATGGCAGACGTGGAAGAATACACCCTCTTTCTCCTTACAAACTCAGAATCTCATCCAGTGACCTTCAGACAAAAATGCTGATTTATAAACTGACTGCAGTCATGGCCGAATGGACTGTAACTGACAGCGTGGAACCCCTTCAGTTGGGTTCTTAAAGAAATAGTTCCCCCCAAAACGAAAATGTGCTCCCACTCAGGTCGTCCAAAATGTAGATGAGTTTGTTTCTTCATCAGATTTGGAGAAATGTAGCATTGCATCAGTGTCTCATCAAAGGATGCTCTGCAGTGAATGGGTGCCGTCAGAATGAGATAAAACAATAATTCACAGCACTCCATCAGTTAACATCTGGAGAAGATAAAAGCTGTGTGTTTCTAAGAAACAAATCCAGCTTTAAGACTGAGTTAACTAAAATAGATTTCACTCCTGATTCAGACCAGATGACTTCACTAGAGGAGGCGTTATTATGTATTATGGACTGATATTTTACTGAGAAACACTGGTTTGAAGTTAAAAACATCTTAATTCTGCATTTCTTTATTACAAAACACCACGTTTTTGTCTTCTGAAGACATTGTACAGGATGGACTGGAGTGCTGTGGATTATTGTGATGTTTTTATCAGCTCTCATTCTGACGGCACCCATTCACTGCACAGCATCCATTGATGAGACACTGATGCAGTGCTTCATTTCTCCAAATCTGATGAAGAAACAAACTCCTCTCCATCTCACGATGGCCGGAGGGTGAGCAGGTTTTCAGCAGTGTTCATGTTAGGGTAAACTATCTCTCTCACACAGAGTCACACATCATCACTATCAAGTGTGCATGTTTTCTTGTAAATCACCATCAGCTGCTGTACTCTTTTATTGTTTGGCATCAGCACAACTGCCAGTGATTTTTTTCAGCAGCACGTCAGTGTGGTAGAGAAGGCTAATTGTTTCATACACAATGTGAAGCGTGTCAGCGAGCGCCGCCCACCGTCCCACAGACAGACGACACAATCCCGCCATTCTTCTGACTCTCGGCCCCCGCTGTGTCGTCGCTTGTACCGACCATTGTTTTTTTTGTCCAGCTCCTGCGTATGCGCGCACAACCTCTTGTCTATTCCTAAATTCACGGCTTGTGTTGCTGCGGTGCAGAAATCATTGTTGCAGGATTGCAGGTCGTGACCTTATGGCTTTGCATTTTTGCCATTGTATGACTGGCCTCTGGAGGTGATCGTGTGCCATTAGTCCTGTATGCTGCACATACATCATGAACACTACTGTTCAAAGATTTGGGGTCTAATTTAAAAAAAGAAAAAAAAATGCTTTTCTGCATCAAGTATGCAATAAGTTGATCAAAAGTGCCAGGAAAGACATTTACAATATTACAACTGATTAATATCTGTCCTTTTTATTCATCTGTGAATCCTAAAAAGTAAAATGTATCACAGTTTCCACAAAAAAATATTGATAATAATCAGAAATGTTTGTTGAGCAGCAAATCAGCATATTAGAATGATTATAATTGTTTTGAAGAATCATGTGACACTGAAGACTGGAGGAATGATGCTGAAAATACAGCGCTGCATTACAGAAATAAATTACATTTGACTATATATTCACATAGAAAACTGTTATTTTAAACTGCAATAATATTTCAAAATTGCTACCATATTTTTGATCAATGAATGCAGCCCTGCTGAGAAAAAAAAAAATATTATAAAGATATATGTTCAATGAAAAAGTCAAAATACTGACAAATATATTTATGTATAATAGCTAAATCCCCAGCTCTCTCAGTAGACAGAAGCAGGTTCAAACCAGAGAAGAAATGAATCATCAGATGTATTTTTATGTATTAATACAGAATTATCTTCTCTTACCGACAGCGAGAAAGAAAGGTATTCATATTCAGCCTTGTGGATTTGACACAGCTAAAGTTTAGATTGTTAAATTCCTCCCTCGTCTTTTATTGAAAGTGCTCCTTTGAATCAGTGCGTCAGTCCGAAAGAAAAGGTCTCAGAACGGCTCAGTCCAAACATCCCAAACATCTCAGGAATGAGGCGGTCGAGTCTGATCCGCTCAGCATTCAAAACTCATGACTGCAGATTCATAACCAAACAGAGAGAAGAGGAGGAAAAGAACAAGAATATATATATATGTTTTTTTATGCTATATTTAATATAAAGTGTATTACATATTTATTAATTAATATATATATATACAATTTTACTTTTAATGTATATTTTATTATGTTTATATTTTCTGAAATATATTGTAATTTGTCGTCTTCTCTCAGCACGCTTGGAGAAGCTTGGGCTCAGCTGAAGAAAAGCCTGGCAGATGAAGCCGAAGTTCATCTCAAGTTCTCCTCCAAGGTGAGATGTTGCAACAGAAAGCTGCAGGACTGTATTTAGAGCCTGTAGGATTCATTCTGAGCCGATGTAAACGCACAGCTGGTCTGGAGGAATGTGCTCTGTGCTGATGTCACACACACACTGTCAGTATTACTCTACATATGCACGGATATGCATTTCTGCAACACTGTCTCTGATGTGCTTTAGCTTCAGAGTGAAGTGGAAAAGCCTCTGCTGATATTCCGGGAAAACTTCAAGAAGGACATGAAGAAGTTCGACCATCACATGGCGGATCTCAGGAAGCAGCTGGCCGGCCGAAACGCCGCCGTGGAGAAGGTACTGCCTGCAATGATTCATCTCATGTGTCATGAATACGTGGCCATATTTAAGTCTTCATATTTAGCATCTTCTAAAGTTACAGGGATTTTTCTCATGCATTATTAAAGGTCCAGCATATTTGCTGAAGAACTGGACAATTTTTCGTCTCTGGAGCCCACTGGGTTTCTATATATAATCTCATGTCCTTCAAACCAGTGACCTTCTCACAGAGCTTTTACTGATCTGGCAACAAAACAGTTTGCCGTCTTTTAAAGGGACAGCGCACTCGAAACAAACGGTCATTATTTACACATTCACACAGCAGACACGGCTGGTTCTCAAATGTTGTGTGATTAGTCACATCAATACCAAGTTAAAATATAAGCACACGTGCAAATATAGAAAAAAGACATGCGTGTGAGTAATTGACTGTTCGCAGCAAGCTTGCCCGACATCTACAGGGGAAAAAAGATCCACCGAACTGAAACTTTTTCAATGCAACTAAATGCAATTAAAACTAAACGGCCAATTGGCAGCATTTTTATTTTAGATTGAACTGTCCCTTTAAGAAAGAGCATAATGTACAGAACAAGTCATTTTAATTATCTTCGTTTTAATATGCTTTTGTTATAAAGTTTTTAATTAATAATCAGAAAAGAAATTGAATTCCTTAATTGTTCAGTGAGAACTCTTGATACATTCAGCAGCATCTGGATCTCAACATGCAACAGCAGATGCATCTGAACACCCAAAACACATCATGCTCATCTCATCGTGTCTCTCATATTCTCATCTTCTTCATCAGGCACGGAAAGCGCTTGCAGATCGGCAGAAGGATCTGGAGTTAAAAACCCAGCAGCTGGAGATCAAACTGAGCAGTAAGATCGAGGAGGACATCAAGAAAGCGCGCAGGAAATCCACGCTCGCCGGTCAGTGCAGCTTCAGCATCCTATGCATCCATGGCTATACAGGCCTTAGACATGACACATGTGTGACATCCTCTGAGACCAATCCTGAGCAGTTAGCAAACACCAAAAGAGATGTGCAGAGTTAAAGATACTCCATAGACAGAGTCAATCCATCAAGATTATTCACACAAAATATTACAAATGCAAAATTGCCATTATGATAACTGGATGTCTCCAAATTAAGCATGCAGTGTCATAATGCAGTAGTGAGATGAGAAGATTATCCTGAATTAATGGCTACCGATTCACATACTATTTTAGAAATAATAGGCAAAAGTATTTTATTGTGAACACAAACCTATTTTCTATGAGTTTAATAAACAGCAAACCTGGAGGAATGTTTGTGTTTGCTGACATCTAGTGTTTCATTATGGTTATTGAAAGTAGTATCCCATGATGGATTTGACTTTCCATAGAAATATAGACATTAACAGTCATGTTTCCTTATATAGTGTATTTTAATTAGAATAAACAGCAGAACATCCTTTGTTATCCTCTCATGAATCACACACGTGTATATTATATTAATATTGTATATTATATTAAATAATAACTAGGAGTTGATGAACAGAGAAAAGGTTGCAGAGCGTTGAAACATTTCAGAGTGATTGTATATATTTAAGCAGTTTTTCAGTAGTATGAGAATACTGATATAAATGCAATACTCTTATTTTCAAATGTGGATTAGGACAGCAAAAATAAATGTAGGCTAACATCCATGTGGCAGTAATAAATTATAAAATAAATAAAATCAGAAACAGATGGCATGGAGCTGAATCATAAGCCCATTTGTTCAGGTCTTCTGTTTCTCTTAATTCTGCACATCTCATAAAAAAATATTCATCGGTTCAACAAAAAATCTGTGGAAACTCTGGATTGAAACAAAAAAGTAATACACTTTACATTTAAAGTTTTCAAGTATCCTACATTGGCCTTACCAGGTGTAATAATAACAGTTGAGCTGGTGTGTGTCTGTGCTTCTGCTTCTGACAAACAGGGAACATTATTAGCCCATGCTCGAGCTACTGGGGTGCCTCAGGGCTCAGTTCTTGGACCACTTCTATTCTCTGTCTACATGGCATCATTAGGTTCTTTCATTCAGAAACATAGCTTTTCATACCACTGCTATGCTGATGACACTCAACTCTACCTCTCATTCCATCCTGATGATCCAGCGATAGCTGCTCGCATCTCAGCTTGTCTAACAGACATTTCTTGCCGGATGAAGGACCATCACCTTCAACTCAACCTTGCTAAGACAGAACTGCTTGTGATTCCAGCAAACCCATCGTTCCATCACAATTTCACCATCAAGTTTGGCACTTCAACCATAACTCCTTCAAAAACAGCCAGAAGCCTTGGAGTTATGATTGATGATCAGCTGACTTTCTCAGGCCACATTACTAAAACTGTCCAATCTTGCAGATTTGCTTTATTCAACATCAAGAAGATCAAGCCCTTTCTTTGGGAACATGCTGCACAACTCCTTGTTCAAGCTCTTGTTCTGTCCAGGCTGGACTATTTGCAATGCTCTCTTGACAGGTTTTCCATCCAGTTCTATCAAACCTTTACAATTAATGCAGAACGCGGCAACAAGATAATTTTTTAATGAGCCAAAAATAATACACATCACACTTCTGTTTATCACTTTGCACTGGCTTCCAATAGCTGCTCGCATAAAATTCAAGGCATTGATGTTTTCCTACAAAACTACCACTGGCTCTGCACCCATTTACCTATATTTGTTACTTCAGACTTATGTGCCTCTAGAAGCTTGCGTACTGCAAGTGAACGTCGCTTGATTGTGGCATCCCAAAGAAGCACAAAGTCACTTTCACAGACCTTGACATCAACTGTTCCCTCCTTGTGGAATAACCTGCCCAACTCAATCTGAGCAGAGTCCTAAGCCATCTTCAAGAATTTCCTTAAAACACATCTTTCCCACATCTCTGACTCTAGCACTCTCTATTCTTATTCTATTCTTTAAAAAAGAAAAAAAAACATGCACCTATTAGACTTGCACTCTATTTACTAACAGCTTGATTTCTTTATTTTTAAAAAGAAAACAAGAAACTAACACTAGCTTCTCTAATCTTTTTCTTTATTATACAATTAACAAAAGCAAAAATGCCTCTAACACTAGCTCGCTCTATTCTCTTCATATTCTATATTTATTTTTTATTTATTATATGATTTAAAAGCTATGTTTTCTGCGTTTAAGCTAACTGAGACTTGTTATAGCACTTATATATCATTGCTCTTTTGTAGATTTTGATCGCTTCCATTGTCCTCATTTGTAAGTTGGGTGAATAAATAAATAAATAAATTTAATTAAATAAATGTATGCATTTAGTAAACGCTTTTATCCAAAGCGACTTACAGTGCATTCAGGCTATCAATTTTTACCTATCATGAATAAAACCATTTGTTAAATGACTAAATGTACATATCCATAGACACGATGATGTATGAGTCCCACATGTGTAACTTAGGCTCTGTATCTTCAGGTGATGATCTGATGCGATGTGTTGATCTCTACAATCAGTCCCAGTCCAAGTGGTTTGAGGAGATGGTGACCAGCAGTCTGGTGAGAGATTGACTGTGCTTTCACAGACACCAGTTCTTCAGATAATGCCACTTCTGACTGCTTTATACAGTCAAATGATAGCTTGCAATGATGAGTTTTAGTCTTCTTTTTTTTCAATGGATCTTGGAATTTAGTAACACTAGTTAGCTACTGTCAGTTAACTTTGAACTTACAAAAATAAAAATAATTTGATTTGATTTGAAATAAAGCTTCACATTTAGGTTTTCCCACGTAACACCCCTATACCAATGCGTGCACGCACACACACACACCCTTTTGTAATTCACTTTGGATAAAAGCATCTGCTTAATGCTTAAATGTACATGTAGGATTTAAATTTTCACTTGTCATTTTTATCATAAATTTTTTTTGGACAAATTCAATTGATTTGTAAGCTGCTGATGATAATGATAATAACATAGTGATTCTTGTTATTTAATAAAACTAATTTTGCAAACAACAAACTGAAAAAAGATGAATACATTGCTTTTCTTTATGTAGAAATCAATAAATTGCTTATTGAATTAACTAATGTAAAGTAAAGTGCTATCATTTGTATAAGAAATGAGAATTTGTGTGATGTAGGACACAGTACAAAATGGAGAAATTCTGGGAAGCTTGATGTTTCAACACTGCTAAGAGATGCAAGGAAACTATGATTTAAAGACAAAAACATTTTCTTTTATAAACAAACTCTATACGTCTGGTTCCTGGCAGGAGCTTGAGCGTCTGGAGGTGGAGCGTGTGGAGATGATCAGACAGCATCTGTGTCAGTACACAACGCTACGACACGAGACGGACATGTTCAACCAAAGCGTGAGTTAAACACTCTCTCACTCATACAGCACAGTCTGATTCAGATCAAGAGTCATGATGACCTAATGTTTCATCTCCAGACCATTGAGCCGGTGGACAAACTCCTGCGGAGCGTGGACCCCGCCAGAGACCGAGAGCTGTGGGTCAAAGAACACAAGACGGGCGAGCTGAGACCGGTGGACATGGACATCTGAGACCATCAGACTCGCAGCTCTAGAGACGCTAAAACACAACGCAACACTGGCTGAAGAGAAAGTGCTCCATCTCTCAAAAACCCTTCTGAGGCTCTAAACCAGGAGAACGATCATGAGAAGTTAGAGAGAGAACCGAGGTACCATAACCTTCCCACAAATCTGACTGAAAGAGCTCTCGAGGTGTGGCAGAGACTGTGTGAACATCTGCAGGATTTCACTCGGGAGAACTGACGTGCTTGTCAGTATCTTCTAATGCGATCGTGACATTAGGATTCAGCATTGATCGATCCGAGTTCATGTATGTGAAATAGTATTAATATATACTGTAACTGCTGCTGCAACTATTACAGCTGATTTCAGTTCTGTGACTATTCAAAGCTCTCGCTTGCCTTAAAGCAACAGTACACTCAAAAATGTTAATTCTGTCGTCATTTACTTCACTTTCATGTGGTTCCAAACATGTTCGACTTTCTTCTGTCTGTTGTTGAGCACAAAATAAGATATTTTGAAGGATGTTGGTAACAAAACAGACGGTAGCCATTGAAAAAAAATGAAACAAAAATAGTTGACAGAAGCCATTAACTCTGGAACGAAACAGTTGACGGTAGCCATTGACTTCCAAGTAAGGGGGGTAAAATCTGGAACTAAACAGTTGATGGTAGCCATTGACTTCCAAGTAAGGGGGGTAAAATCTGGAACTAAACAGTTGACGGTAGCCATTGACTTCCAAGTAAGGGGGGTAAAATCTGGAACTAAACAGTTGACGGTAGCCATTGACTTCCAAGTAAGGGGGGTAAAATCTGGAACTAAACAGTTGACGGTAGCCATTGACTTCCAAGTAAGGGGGGTAAAATCTGGTACTAAACAGTTGACGGTAGCCATAGACTTCCAAGTAAGGGGGGTAAAATCTGGAACTAAACAGTTGACGGTAGCCATTGACTTCCAAGTATGGGGAAAAAAATCTGGAACTAAACAGTTGATGGTACCCATTGACTTCCAAGCATGGGGAAAAAAATCTGGAACTAAACAGTTGACGGTAGCCATTGACTTCCAAGTAAGGGGGGTAAAATCTGGAACTAAACAGTTGACGGTAGCCATCGACTTCCAAGTAAGGGGGGTAAAATCTGGAACTAAACAGTTGACGGTAGCCATTGACTTCCAAGTAAGGGGGGTAAAATCTGGTACTAAACAGTTGACGGTAGCCATAGACTTCCAAGTAAGGGGGGTAAAATCTGGAACTAAACGGTTGACGGTAGCCATTGACTTCCAAGTATGGGGAAAAAAATCTGGAACTAAACAGTTGATGGTACACATTGACTTCCAAGCATGGGGAAAAAAATCTGGAACTAAACAGTTGACGGTAGCCATTGACTTCCAAGTAAGGGGGGTAAAATCTGGAACTAAACAGTTGACGGTAGCCATCGACTTCCAAGTAAGGGGGGTAAAATCTGGAACTAAACAGTTGACGGTAGCCATTGACTTCCAAGTAAGGGGGGTAAAATCTGGTACTAAACAGTTGACGGTAGCCATAGACTTCCAAGTAAGGGGGGTAAAATCTGGAACTAAACAGTTGACGGTAGCCATTGACTTCCAAGTATGGGGAAAAAAATCTGGAACTAAACAGTTGACGGTAGCCATTGACTTCCAAGTAAGGGGGGTAAAATCTGGAACTAAACAGTTGACGGTAGCCATTGACTTCCAAGTAAGGGGGGTAAAATCTGGAACTAAACAGTTGACGGTAGCCATTGACTTCCAAGTAAGGGGGGTAAAATCTGGTACTAAACAGTTGACGGTAGCCATAGACTTCCAAGTAAGGGGGGTAAAATCTGGAACTAAACAGTTGACGGTAGCCATTGACTTCCAAGTATGGGGAAAAAAATCTGGAACTAAACAGTTGATGGTACCCATTGACTTCCAAGCATGGGGAAAAAAATCTGGAACTAAACAGTTGACGGTAGCCATTGACTTCCAAGTAAGGGGGGTAAAATCTGGAACTAAACAGTTGACGGTAGCCATCGACTTCCAAGTAAGGGGGGTAAAATCTGGAACTAAACAGTTGACGGTAGCCATTGACTTCCAAGTAAGGGGGGTAAAATCTGGTACTAAACAGTTGACGGTAGCCATAGACTTCCAAGTAAGGGGGGTAAAATCTGGAACTAAACGGTTGACGGTAGCCATTGACTTCCAAGTATGGGGAAAAAAATCTGGAACTAAACAGTTGATGGTACACATTGACTTCCAAGCATGGGGAAAAAAATCTGGAACTAAACAGTTGACGGTAGCCATTGACTTCCAAGTAAGGGGGGTAAAATCTGGAACTAAACAGTTGACGGTAGCCATCGACTTCCAAGTAAGGGGGGTAAAATCTGGAACTAAACAGTTGACGGTAGCCATTGACTTCCAAGTAAGGGGGGTAAAATCTGGTACTAAACAGTTGACGGTAGCCATAGACTTCCAAGTAAGGGGGGTAAAATCTGGAACTAAACAGTTGACGGTAGCCATTGACTTGCAAGTATGGGGAAAAAAATCTGGAACTAAACAGTTGATGGTACCCATTGACTTCCAAGCATGGGGAAAAAAATCTGGAACTAAACAGTTGATGGTAGCCATTGACTTCCAAGTATGTGGGGTAAAATCTGGAACTAAACAGTTGACGGTAGCCATTGACTTCCAAGTATGTGGGGTAAAATCTGGAACTAAATAGTTGACGGTAGCCATTGACTTCCAAGTATGGGGGAAAAAATTTAACTAAACAGTTGACGGTAGCCATTGACTTCCATAGTATGGAACAAAATATGAAACTGAACAGTTTCAGTTTCGTTCCATATTTTTAGATACATATTTAGTTTCATACCGGGAACTGTTTTTATCTTCAACAGAAGAAAGGAACTCTTCTTCTTTGGAAAAGCTTGAGTGTTAAAATGATGACAGAATTTTAGGCTTTGGGTGAACTGTCCCTTTAAAGTCGACATGAACCCATTTCTTTTTGAGGGAAATCAGGATATTCAATGAGAAAAGGAAATGCAAATGTCAGGAATTTTAAAAAAGAAATGGGAGTTACTTACCAAAATGAACACCGAAAGGAAATTTGATTCAGGTGGAGAAGCTCAATACATTCTGAAAATATTGCACATTTGTCCTTTGGAATATCATGTATGAATTATGTAAAACCAGAAACATGGATCAGCAAGTAAAGAGAGTAAGTGTTGATTTCAGCTTACGCAGGATATTATACAACTCAATGCAAATCCATAAACATACCAGATCTGGTATTACATTGTAAATGAATACAACTGCTCACAGTCTCACACTGCTGTCATGGACTCAGGGCTTACATCACTTCATACTCAATTAAGAAATGAACACAAACACGTGTGTAAGATGTTTTATTTTCTTGTCTTTTGATCAAATTCAATACATTGTTTCCCCAAACCATTTACTCTATAGTGAGAGAGCTACAAATAATATATGTAAATTATTCTGCACAATGCTTATTTTTTTATATGAAATCAATTAACACTTTTGCTAAAAGATCATCAAGATGTTTAAACTGGATTTGATTGTTTGTTTTCTGACAGTACCAGCTTATGCATTTAACGCATCTGCATTACTGATGTGCAAATAATTCATTCTCTTCCTGTTATACAACGATGTAAATGAAGAATAACTGCTGAATATCATCCATTTATTATGTTTTCTGTAATATAAATTACATTAAATGTAATGTTTAACTAAATAGGATTCATTTGTTTGCACTATTTATGTAGCTTTCATCAATAAATACAAAATTAATGCAAACATGACACTACTGAGCAAGGGAATATTATATATGGAATGAATGTCCATTCAATGCATTTCTAATTTTTTCAGAATACTGAATCATGATTTCATTTCAGAGTGAATGTGTACTTCATAACAGATACGTATTTGTCCTATTGACTATGTATTACTAATGCTGTCCTCCTTTAAAAGGAATATGTCAGAAATGTGCTCACCTCTAGGCCATTCGAGATGTAGATGAGTTTGTTTCTTCATCAGATTTGGAGAAATGTAGCAGTGGATCACTTGCTCACCAATGGATCCACTGCAGTGAATGGGTGCCATCAGAATGAGAGTCCAAACAACTGATTAAAACATTGTAACACAGTAATCCAGACAACTCCAGTCCACCAGTTAAAAAAGTTGTCTGATCTGAACCAATTATGTGGGTGGAATTTGATGTGAGGGACAACAGAAGATTTTCATTGGAGGAAGCATTATTATGTATTATGGGCTTAAAATTTATTTAAAAACATCTTGATAGATTTTTTTCTTACAAATACAAAGCTTTTATAAGGATTTTATCAGCTGTTTGGACTCTTATTCTGACGGCACCCATTCACTGCAGAGGATCCATTGGTGAAAAGTGATGCAATGCTACATTTATCCAAATCAGATGCATGGCCTGAATGCATTCATTTTTGGGTGAACTATTCCAAAAAAAAAAAAAAAATGAATACGAAATAAACTTAATTACAGTACAAAATGAAAGTCATGCTGATGATAGCCAAATATAATACTGAACATAGATATTTGTTGTAATCCAAAGATTTATATGTGTACAGTTATTTTTTTGAGACAAAAATTATGATTGCAGAAGACAAAAAAAAAAAAACTCTTGATTCTAATCGATCATGAGTTTCTTGATTGAATTCAAGTATGTGGGAATGAGAGAGCTGATGGACTCGTCCTCATCAGTGACCTTCTCACCTCTGCCCTCTGACCCCACAGAGCTGGGCGACCTCACCAGGCCGGGGTAGGGAGTGCTGTAACCCTGTGTCAAACACACACACACACACACGAGCAGAGCGTTACTGACTCCTGCTGGAGACGGATGGCGTTAACATTTGTCCTGACAGACACTCACTGATGAGTAGCCTTTGCCGAAGCTGCCTCTGTTCTTGGTCCTGATCTTGGTGAGCGCAGACTCGGCGATGTCTGCCCGCTCTTCTGCATCGTCCAGCTCATGAACCGTCTTCCTGTACTTGGTCAGATTCACATTCGCCTGCTCCTCCTGTGCATCAACAACAGCACATCAGAGAAACACATGCTGTTTCCACAAGTTCACACATACCTGTATAATAATCAGACTAGAGGTTATGTGCTTTTGGCGTTCTGTCTGATTTTGGCCCGAACCCAGAGTACCCCCCTACAGGTCAGGACAGGAATAGTTGTAAGTGTGGAGAAGGGGAGGTGAAGGGATTCTGGAAAAACTGTCAAGGCACAGAGGTACATTATGTCTGCTGTGTATATATAAACACCTCTTATCTTGTCAGTCGGGTTGATTACTGATTGTGCAGCTCTCCTCTTAATTATCTGAACGTGCTCCACCCGGACTTTGTTAATAAAACATCATATGATTGACAGCTTGATGAAGTTTCACACTTCAAAATTAAAGCATTCAGTAATGCA
Organism: Carassius auratus; assembly: GCF_003368295.1. NCBI lineage: Eukaryota > Metazoa > Chordata > Actinopteri > Cypriniformes > Cyprinidae > Carassius > Carassius auratus. Next base: position 17,458,689 of record NC_039254.1, read on the forward strand.
TTCATTTTCTACAGTTAGTATTTATTAATTTGTGTGTCATATCAGCATCAAAGGCCATAGTCATTACAATAATAAAACACATAAAATAATACAATATACATTTGGAATTTCTTGTACTACATTTTAATTATTCATTATGTGTTGCACTATTATATCATTTTTTTTTTTTAAATGCTATTGCTTATTGCTGTGTCATGCTTTTTTAAAATGCATTAGTTATGTTAATTTAGGTTACTTACTATTTTGAAGACATCCAAAATCAAGCTTTGGCAATTCATGATTATGATTATATATGAAAAGGCGAAATTATGAGTTAAGAGTCATAATTATGACAACTATTGTGTCTTTTTATGTCATAACTGACTTTGTCACAAAGGTTTTATCATATAAAATGACTCAACTTTGAATTTAGTTCATAGTTATGACTTAATATCCATTTTGATATTTCATCCCATAATTTTAATTTATATTTGACTTTGTATGTCATTGAGCTATTTCATAACATATATCATAATTAAGACTTTTTATCTCAATTATAATTGTGTGTATACTTTTTTTACCAGTGTCATAATTTTTTTATTCTTTTTAATCAGTATGACTTTTTATTTCATAAATATGACATAATATTGAGTTTTAATGTAAATTAAATGTAGTCACAATTAAGAATTTTAGCTCATAATGATAAATGTGGATTTTGACATGTAAATTATGATTTTTCATATAAATGTCATAATAATGATTTTTATCTTTCAAATGACTTAGTATATCATTATTTTGACTTTTTTATTTTTTTATAACTATAACTTCTGTCATGGGTCTTTATCTTTTATAGCCTAGCCTTTATTGATTGATTGGACTTGGATCAGTTTGTGACTGCTACACATAATAAAGGTCACACCTCGGACCTTGTGATCTCAAATGGATGCGTTGTATCTCAGTTATCTGCCATTGATCTAGAGTTGTCTGACCATATGCCAATTTTTTTTTTTTTTTTTTTTTTTACATGAATCTTCCTGTTGTTAATATCTTCAATTGTCGTACTATGACATACCGTAGATAGAGATCAATCAAGCCTTCATGAAAACTACTTCTCTAAGTAGTTTTTCTTCATCTGATCCTTTGGAGGCTTTCAATGTTAAATTCTGTTCTCCTGTCTAGCATTGAGTCATTTGCTTCTCAAAAATCACACTTTGTTTCATTTGTGGGACCATGTTCCTGGTATAATGATGGTTTGCGTGCAATGAAGACTTCCTGTCGTAAGATCGTATGTAGCGTCTCTCTAGTCTGACTGTTCATTATCAAGCATCGAAGGATTGTTTACACGAGTATAAGACTGGAATTGTTTCTGCCAAATCTGATTATTTTTCTAAGATAATACAAAATAATCTAAACAAACCGAGACAATTGTTTAATTCCATTAACAAATTGTTGAATTGTAATAGTCTTTCGCCTGTTAATGATTCAACCCATTTTTGTACTGTAATACGCTTATTTATTTTTTTGGCACTAAGATTGATAAATGTACGAAACATGATCATGAAAACCCCTTTCCCCCTAGTCCACAGCTGCACCTAAAGACTCTTGGGGGTCTCTGATACTATACTAAAGTGGTTTAGACAGTAAGTAGTTTGTTAATGGGTGGATTTAGGTCAGAGGTAAGTGTTGTGAAATCTGGAGTTCCTCAAGGATCTGTTTTGGGCCCCTCGCTTTTTAATATCTACATTTTCCCACTTGGTCAACTTTTAAGATCTCTTGGATCCTCTAAAATGTCATTTATATGCAGGTGACACTCAAATCTATATACACTCAAAACCTGATGATACTGTGCCTGTGAATTTTCTTACTCAATGTATTTCTAAGATTAAGGAATGGATGTTGCAAAACTGTCTTTGTCTCAACAGTGAAAAGACTGAGATTATGCTCATTGGTTCACCACACCAGTTGCGTAAAGCTGGAACGTTTTTTTTGGTCACACTTTATTTTAGGGTCCAATTCTCACTATTAACTAACCATTAACTATGACTTTTGCTTCAATTAACCCCTTATTTGCTGCTTATTAATAGTTTATAAGGCAGTTGTTAAGTTTAAGGTATTGGGTAGGATTATGGATGTCATGCATTATATGTACTTTATAAACACTAATAAACAGCCAATATGTTAATAATAGACATGCTAATAAGCATCTACTTATTAGTGTGAATTGGACCCTATAGTAAAGTGTTACCATTTCTTTAATTGTTGGTGACTCTTTTATGGAATCGCAGACAAAATTTAAAAATCTAGGTGTAATGTTCAATTCGAAGTAACATTTGAGCCTTATATTCTGAAAACTGTTAAAACATCTTTCTTTCATTTTAGAAATATTGCCAGATTACATCCAATGCATTTCCCTGAATTGTTTTCTCTTGAATTGAGAATTGCAATGCTTTGTTGTCCGGGGTATCAAAAGCTACCCTAAAGAAATTACAGGTTGAGGAAATCTGTCCTGCCAGAGTCCTAACTAAAACAAGGGATCATGTCACTCCTATCTTGGAGTCTTTGCATTGGCTTCCTGATACTGGATTGCTAATTATCTCATCTACCTGCCTAAGATCGATGTGGTACAGGGCTTTTTCTTCTCTAGCTCCAAAACTTTAGAAATAAAGCACTCAAATTTTCTTAACATATTTAAATCTTGCCTTAAAACTTATTTCTTTAAGGTAGCTTTTATATACATTTTATATTGTTCTTAATTCTAATGTGGTTTAAATGTTTTGTTTTGTTTGTTTTTGCTCATTTTCATACTTTTTTATGCAGTGTATTTTGATGGTATATGTTATGTAAAGCGCTTTGAGAAGTAAAATGTAAAGGCGCTATAAAAAAAATAAAGATTATTATTATTATTATTATTATTAGCTCATAAATATAACTTTATTACATTTATTAATTTATGACTGTCATAATTGACTTTTAATTACAGTATATATGTTTTTGTCATCATTATAACTTAGTATCTCATTATTTTGACATTTAATTTCATAGCAACAACTTTTAAGTCATAATTAAGATGTATCTCATAACTATAAATTATGATGTCAATTATGATTTTATATCACAATTTTTTTTTTATGTCATATTTCTGGCATTTTTTTTTTTTATAGTAATGAGTGTAAATGTGGTGTACCAAAGTAGGAATTGTATTTTATGTGTCAGAAGTGGGCTTCCAGAGAAAGGTGTATTAGTGGGCCTAAATGTAGAAATTATCCCAAATTTTCCAGTGTCCAAACCTCTGTGAAAATGAAAAGGTGACCTACCGCCTCCTCCACTTGTCTCTTGTAGGCTTTCATCTTCATCTGGAGTCTCTCCACCAGCTCCTGCATGCGGTGCTGGTTCTTCTGGTCCTCCTCGGACTGGAAGAGAAGCTCCTTCAGACGCCGCTCGTTCTTGCGCAGACTCTTCACCGTCTCAGCGTGTCTCTTCTGCTCGCTGTCCAGCTCCAGCTCCAGCTCCTTCACCTGAGCGTTCACAGAGAGCACAGGACAAACCAGATCTAACAGTCATGATGGTATGTTCTGGACATGTTTTACTTGCTCTACACCACAAACGAAAAAAATAAAGATGACAGAAACATATTATGTCATATATCATTCAACCAAGACAATCCTTTGTCCATGTTTAAATGTGTACACTTCTGATGTGCAGCATCTTATTTGACAAAAAATAAAATAAATGCAATGATTTGTTGTAAATTAATTATCATGTTTCATTTGATTACATTTTAAAAGACTAATTCAATTGTTAATCATTTCATTACACATTATTTTTGCATTAAACTTGTTTTAAATCATAATGCATTTTTATAAATTTGATGCAGCTATATATATATATATATATATATATATATATATATATATATATATATATATATATTAGTATACATTGTTAACAAATTAAATACAGCTTAATCCAATTTGAAATGTGGAAATGCATGGAAGCTCATTTAGCCACATAAAAAAATTAATAATAATAATATAAAATGTATGCTTTGGCAAAACATAATGAATATATGACATAAAAAGTTGTAAGCCATAATAAAAAAAATATATGTTTATGTCATAATTATGACTTCATAAGTTGTTAACGTAATGAAAATGTAGACTTTTTGTCAACTGTAATTTCAACATCTCGTAAATATGAAAATGTTTGACTTTTCAACATATAAATGACTTTTTATTTCATAACTATAACTTCAGTCACAATGTAAATTTAGTTATGCTTTTTTTTTACTTACAGTGTGTAAAAAAATAACTTTCCTTCATATAAATTTCATATAACATCTTCATCTCATAAATGACTTAGTGTGTCGTTATTTTGACTTTATTTCATAACCATAACATTTATGTCATAATTTATCTCAGAATTTTACCTTTGTATGTCAATTTCAATTTTTTTTTTTTTTTTGTCAATTACAATTATTCATAGGAATGTCTTTGTCATAATTATAACATTTTATTTCATAAACTTGACTTAGCATGTCATTACTTTGACTTTTTATTTCCTATCTGCAACTTAATCATAATTAATTAGTCATAATCAATCTTATAAGTATAACTTTGCCAATTTCAAATCATAAAACACAGAATCCAACTAAATAAATACAATTAAAAAACCAAACTGGTTTCATGAGGCGCTAAATGAAAGGTTCTTAATTACCATAATCTTCAAGCTCTAACAAACTCATGGAGAGCATTTTCTTCCTCAATAATGCATAATTAATATAGTCATCAATATCAATAAGGATCAATACTGACTCGAAACATCCAGACTAAGAACGCCAATGTGTAAAACGAATAGACTGAAGCTTTAATTTGTTCCTGCCTTGATAAAAATGCTGAATTCTACCAAAAATAATGCTTAAAATAGTATTTGGTATTTTGCACTGTATGTATTTTACATCTTAGACTTATACATTGTTGTATTTTAATGTTTTGGGGGTTTTTTTTATCTGTTTTTATTTTTTATTGTAGCACTTTGTCCCAGACAAATTTCATTTGGGGGACAAATAGAGTTTATCCTTATCCTTTATATCTTCTGATATGGTAAGTGCTGATGCTGATGTCCCAGCCCTGCTCATCAGGTTCATGAGGTTTACCCGTCCCTCCAGCTTCTGAATGATCTTCTTCCCTCCCTTCATGGCCATCTGCTCAGCTTCCTCCAGTCTGCCGCTCATGTCCTTCATCTGGAGCTCCAGGCTCTTCTTGACGCGCTCCAGATGCATGATGTGCTCCTGCTCCACACGCAGCTCCTCCAGCACACGGGCCGTCTGCAGACCAGCAGCACAGCGTCACACTCCACCCCATCAGGCCTGTCTCTCAGCGCTCTGTGTGTGTGTGTGTGTGTCTGTACCTCACATGCAGACTTCTTGGCCTTGTCGTTGGCTGATCTGAGTTCGGCCTGCAGCTCCTCGTGCTCCTGCGTCATCTGCTGAACGTCCACTTCCAGCTTCCGCTTCCCGCTGGACACAGTCTGCATCTGAGAGCACAGAACAGCTCTGTTCACTTCACACAGCACACAGCTCCACGTTAGCAGCTTGACCGTATATACGGGCATCATGTGTCTATTTAAATGATCTGTTTCTTCTGCTACTATAATTCTTGAATTCAATTTTTTCTTTTTACTGTTTTTATATCTCTCTCTCTCTCTCTATATATATATATATATATATATATATATATATATATATATATATATATATATATATATATATATATATATATATATATTTTTTTTTTTATGTCTATAGAGTTTTAATTCATGTTTATTTCAATTTTACTTTTAGTTATTTAGTTAAATTAAATGAAAATGAGAAATGTTGGACATCATTTGCATATAAACAAATGATAAATGTTTCTTGCACTGATATAATTCTTTAAAAAATGGCACTGCAAAAATAGTTCTGTAAAAAACAAAAAAAACAAAACAAAAAAAACTTAATGAATGACACAGAAGGTTTTAGGTTGGTACTCCATGTTAGAAATGTAAGTTTTTTATTTGCCCTGGAAATGAAAATATTGTATCAGATTTTCACTAATTATTGTGGCCAAAAGAATTCATGATAACAATAGTAGTATCATTTAGCATTTATTGATAGATTTTTTTGCCAAAGAATCCCACTCAAAACACAACAGCAGGAAGTGGAGCTGGGTGTGAGGACTCAAAAGTGACAGCAATGATTAATCATCAAAACAATGCCTGCATGTATTAAATATATATTTAAACACTGTTACCCGAGAGAGCTTATTCACAGCGCAGCTAACACCCTGTAAAGATATGTTTTAATATAACTTTTATGTTGAATATATATCCCATTCATCTGCTTGGTTGAAATATTCCGAAACGCTTCAGTTTATCGCAGAATTGTTTCTATTTTTGTCATTTTTAGTCATTTTCGAAATATGTCTGTTTAATTTTATTCCCTTTTATTTCAGCACAAATTAAACTAAATGAAATGCTGACTTGGCAAACTAATATTTTATAAGTTAATGTTTACATTATGTGACTTTTTTTTTTTTTTTTTAGTTTACTTTGGCCTTGTTCATTTCTGACTGAGAGTTTGTGAATGCACTGCAAGGGAGCCACGGAGAACACAACGATTCTGAGACGACGCATCCTGATGAGCGTGATGTCAAATCTTGTGATGAAGGCTCAGGTGAGTGTGGTGTGTTGTGTCAGCACCTGGCTGTCGAGGGTGTTGTATTTCTCTGTGGTCTCGTGCAGCTCTGTCTCCAGGCTCTTGCGCAGTCTCTCAGCCGCCTCCAGCGCAGCGCGGCTCTCCTCGCCCTCGGTGACCAGCAGAGTGCAGCGGCGCTCCAGCAGCGTCTGCTCCTCCCTCAGCTCCTCCTGCACGCGCGCCTCCTCCTCCAGCTGAGCCTGGAGCTCCTGCAGGAGACACACAGAGCATGGAGCACACACACGTCATCAGCATGTTCTGCTGCGTGAGCGCGAGACGCACCTTGATCTGCTGCTGCAGCTTCTTCACGCTCTTCATCAGCTCTGTGTTGTTCTTGTTCAGCTGGTCCACCTGCACCTCCAGCTCATTCACATCACTCTCCACTTTCTTCTTGAGCCGGGCCGCCTCCGTGCGCGCCTTCACCTCCACATCCAGACTGGCCTGCAGAGACTCCAGCGCCCTCTGGTGGCTCTTCCTGAAACCAACGAAACATTGCATGCTTGAACTGGACGCTTTGGAAATGTTTGTCTTTACAATAACTGATTAAAGCATGTTTTAAACCAGTCTGAGCTGGCTTGCTGGTCTTGCTGGTCTTGCTCTCCCAGTCTGGACTTAGAACTTTAGAGAATTGTAGCATTGAAACAAACAATTTTTGGGGAAGCTGCTTTTGATTTGAACTGAACTAAACTGAACGGGTAGTAAATTGGTCAGACTGGGAGTCCAGCCTAAACCAGATAAGACCAGCAAACTATTTCAGGATGCTTTAAGATGCAAAAATAAAATTCTGTAGGAGACCTTGAATTATGTAAACCCAAAAACAGAAAAAAACACGGTAGGTTTCAAGCTGCTGCTCCACATGTTAGATATTAACTTTATTATTAAAAAACAAAAACACTGGCTGTCACGGCCGAACGAATTCACACAAACAATATTATATAATATACATTTATATATAATATAATAATATCTATAAAAAAAATACGGAACAAACAAACAAATAAATTACTCAAATTCATAATTCAAATGTTTTAGTCTGTGTTGTTGTTTAAAATATTTAATACTGAAATACAAAATGAAGTAATTCAAAGTTAAACATGAATCATGCTCGGAATACAGTGCAAGCAAAGATATAGAAGAAGACAGATTTGGAAGAAAGTAGCAATATTACAGAAGCCAGAACAAGTTACTTACTGTACCATAGCAGTTGTCCCATGTTAGATAGAAGCAGGAAGCAAAGGACGAGGTGGAAAAACAGAAGAGTTGAAAGACTGAACAGGACAACACTGATTCAAAGCAGAAGATGGTTTATCAGAGGCATTTCTCCTAAGAGGGCATATCAGCAAGTTTGTCAGAACTAGGAGGCTCTGATCAAACCTGGTGGCCTCAAACTCCTCTTCTTTCTCCTGCAGTCTGCGCTCCATGTCTGCTTTAGCCTGAGACACTTCCAGCTGAAGACGCAGAACCTTCGTCTCCTCGGCCTACACAAACACACACAGACAACACATCTGACTCCTCTCTGGACTCTCAGAAACACACGCTTTTCACTTTTCACCGGGAAGTTTACAGGCAGCAATGCAAAGCAGTATTTCACGTTTTGGAAATAATATAGATTCATGTGAAAATGTTTAGGCTAATGCAAATAAAAGCAAAAATAAATAAATACAGTACAATAAAATCCAGTATGCCAAGTCCACAATTTAGTCAGTAAAATCTATGATAACTTCACCGCTGCCAATTACATTTCATATGCTGCACATTTTAATTGCCAAAGTCAATAAGTCAAAAAAAAAAGAAATCTCAGTAATATTGCTACAGTAATTCCTCTTAGCCACTGGCTATACTTTAATAGGTTTAAAAAAAAAAATCAATGTAATGAATAAATTCTAAAATCTACAGCTTCAAGTGGCTAATGAATATATCAAGAGTCTCTGAATGAGTTCCGCCTGTAAAGCAGCGCTCCTCCGTCTGCATGAGCATCATCCATCAGCGCTGTCAGCTAGACGGTCCTCAGACCACACAAGCAGAGGTCACGGGGTCAGCGGCCGACGTCATGACATCATTTGAAAAAATACTCCATTTATCATCAACCTGAGCCAGAAGGTGAACACTTCTTGAGTTAAAACACGGCAAGCCTGACAGGATTCTGTCATTTTTACTCAGGGGACTCACTGGTACACATCCTGGTGATTCAATAATTCAGCGTGCTTTTGCTCTTTACTTTTAGATCATTTGCTCTTTAGTGCATACTAGTGTTTCTGAACACCCAGTCAGTTGAAATCAGTCTTTCTGATTAAAATGATATAGATAAATAGGAAATTATATTTGAATAAAATTATTTTTTTATTTTTTAAATAAATAAAATCGTACTTTACAAATGCTATTTTGATCATAAGCTGAAAGAGATCTGTTCTGTTCACCAAGGCAGGTAGATTCAATTTTTTTAAATAATATTACAATTTAAAATAGCTGTTTTCTATCTGAATATATTCTAAACTGTAATTTATTTCTGTGATGCTCCGCTGTATTTTCAGCATCATTCCTCCAGTCTTCAGTGTCACATGATCTTCAGAAATCATGAAAATATGATGATTTACTGCTCAAGAAACATTTCTGATTATTATCAGTGTTGAACCCATTTGAGCTGCTGAATATTTCTGTGGAAACTGAGATACATTTCACTTTTCAGGATTCTTTGATAAACAGAAAGTTCAAAAGAACATCATTTCTTTGAAATAGTAATCTTTTGTAACGTTATAAATATCTTTCCACTCACTTATGATCCATTGAAATTATTCCTGATGTGTAAAAGTATGAATTTCTTCAAATAAGAAGATGATCTAACTGACTCCAGCAGGAATGTGTGTCTGTACTCGTATCACAGTAATGACAGTTTTGGTGAGAGAGAAACCTGAATGTTTTTCCAGACCTCTAACGCTGCCTCTGACTCCTCCAGCGATGCCTGCAGCTCTTCTTTCTCCATTTCGATTTTCTTCTTCATTTTCTGAAGCTCATGGACACTCTTCCCTCCATCTGACAGCTGGTCGGTAAGATCGGCGATCTCCTCTGAAACGCCACACAATGATACAGAGTTACCTTATTTTGGGAGAATTCTGAAGCATCGTTCTCTCCGTCCATTATTGAGTCAGCTTGTTTCTGTTGGACTGCCTTCCTCGGCTAATTACGGTCTGAAAACCACAGCCATTCAAACCAAACCTATGATGACAGATGGAGCCTGACGGGCCCACATCACCCTGGCTCGGTCTGACTGTAATCTGGGTTTATACGAGCTCTGTCATGTTTCTACAGGCCTTCACACATGCATCTTCACAGAAGGTTTGAAATAAACGGATGACAGACGTGTCAGCGTTACCCTGTAAGGCCTTGTTTTCCCTGCGGAGAGCCTCGCTCTGCTCCACGGACTCCTCGTAGGTGGTTTTGAGCTTGAAGAGCTCCGCGGCGTGTTGTCTGCTCTCCTTCTGACAGCTCTCCACCTCCGACAGCAGCTCCTCACACTTCTGCCTCCAGTCGCTCAGCTGCTTGTCCAGCATCCGCTGCTTCTTATCCAGCACTGCAGCCACATTGTTCGCCTGCAGGAGCGATGTTCAGAAAACCAGTTAACAGCTGAGCTAGTGGTGTTTCAAGAAAGACCAGCTAATATTGCATCAAGCAGTGCTGAATTATACATTTTTCTCAGTTGAGTTTCTCACATGAGTGCAGAAAATATATTAGTGGTTTACAAATTCATTCGATAGCAGTAGATGTTTCACCAGCGTGCTTTTATTTCTGGTGCTGACTGATGCATCAGTAGGTTTCATATTCGTGTGTGTCGTGTGTCGTGTGTTCGTCTGTGAAGGGCTCAGACCTTCTCCAGATCCACACACAGCTCCTCCACCTCTCCCTGTAGTCTCTGCTTGGTTTTCTCCAGACTGGAGCACTTGGCCTGTGTGGCCTCCGCCGCCTCCTCGGCCTCCTGCAGACGAGCCAACAGCTTCTTCCTGCAAAGGACACACTCTGTCTGAACATGCCGGGGAACTCGACACCAACTACAGAAGAACAGCCTGGGCCCACATGTTCAAAAGAAATTTGACTGGATTTCGGCTATTGGAATGAATCAAATCTTGAAAATGTGTCATTCAGAAGAAACTGGATTTTTGGTTCGGATCTGAATCAAACATTCTGCATGTGTTGTTTAAAACATTTTAGATTGGGATCAATCTGATTCAGAAAATCTCGGCAGAAGAGCAGATTCAGGGTGGATTTTTAATATAGTGTATATATGCAGCGTTTTGTGCTGGATTTGTTTAACCGTTGCAATAATAAATCAGATAAAGATTGAAATAGAATATCTATTAAGCCTTTCAGTATAGTTATAATTAGATTGTCAATATCAAACAAAAATAATATATTTAGTTAATTTGAACTGTTATCACTGTATATTAGCAATCTTTAGAGAGGAACTAGTCAAAAGTGGTTCACTGTATAATAATTGCATCCCTTATTTCATGAATATTTGGCAACACAAATTCTCATTATTAACTAGTTGCTTATTAGCATGCCTATTATTAACATATTGGCTGTTTATTAGTGCTTATAAATCACATATTACACATGACCATATTCTAATAATTAATTAGGGACTTTATTGAGGCAAAAGTTATAGTTAAAGGTGTTTTATTTAGGATTAAAATTCATATTGCACTCCAAAGTCAAAATATTTAAGAGGGTTTTTTTACTAGGCCCCTCCTCCTCAGATGTTACACACACGCATGTTTCCAGATTGACGACACAAACAGGAACAAGCTCACTTGACTATGAATGAAATTAAATACACTGTGTTTTCCACCAGCTGGCATCCCGGGGTGTCGAAATACATTTGGGTAAACTGGCAGTGGGCGGATTCACACAGACCAAAACAAAGACCGAAACGGAACACACATTTTCAAAGGAGAATAACTGACTGTAGCATTGTTTTTTTTTTAGATAAACAAGTTAACTTAGCATGTTTCTTAAATATCTGCAAACATATTATGGTATTTTTATGCTTTAGTAGAGTCAAAATCCTATAAACAGCACTCTTAACAGTTAGAATTGGACCTTAAAATATAGTGTGACCAAATATTTGATTGTTTTTATTGATTTGTTGTGCATCAGATGAAATTGAAATGAAAGGGGATTATTAAACTGTAAACTGAAACCCTTTAATTAACGCATGCTAATTAATTAGAGCTGGTACCCTGTGTTTGGTAATCTGGAAAAGTGTGTTTCTGGATCATAGCAATCCAATCCATTGTGGCTCTGAAAACCAGTATGAACGTAACATGGATTGCCTGATCATGGATAGCAAATCATGGAATTGAGATTCATATTTAATGTTCCGAACATCCAATCCTATATTAGGACTGCACAATTCATTAAAATAAAACCAAAGTCACGATATGACTAAAATTGCAAATGTTCCAATTTAATTATAAATAAATAAATATATGCACAATGGGTTTCAGACCGAAGGGCAGCACTGTGTTCCCTGGGAATCGAACCCACAACCTTGTGCATGCTAATGCTCTACCACTTGATCTTTATAGCTATCTATCTATCTATCTATCTATCTATCTATCTATCTATCTATCTATCTATCTATCTATCTATCTATCTATACTCAGTATTTATTTTACAGCCATATTGATAAATAATTGCAACATTCTGGCACTCCCAGCAAACCATTTTTAAAGAGAATAATGAATGTTTTCCCCCTAAATCGTGCGACTCTTCCTTGTTCCCATCTATATTCCCCGTGTATCCCTTGATCACTCTTTCTTTGTTACAGGAACAGCAAAGAACATCCTTTTACACCATTAATGCATACTTGGCTTCTTCCAGCTCGTCGCTGTGCTGGATGGCATCAGCCTCCTGGCGGCTCCTCCAGTGCGTGACGTCACTGTTGAGTTTGGAGACGAGGCGCTGCAGCTCCTGTTTGCTCTCCTGCTCCTCCTCCAGCTGCTCCTTCAGCGTGTCGCTCTCCTGCCGCAGCGCAGACAGACTGCTTCCCAGCAGCGCTTTAGCCTGACGACAGACCGAACCGTGACTCAATCACTCACAAACATCACTGCAACACAAGTCTGGCTGGTAAACCGCACACACCTTGACCTCCTCATCAAACTGTTTCTTGAGCTCCTCATGTTGGGATATCAGCAGGGCTTTCGATCGGCTCAGGTGGCTGCCCTTGTTCTCCATCTCCTCCATCTGCCTCGTCAGCTCGTTGTTTTCAGCTGCAAAGGCAAGTTTGAATACTTTTAAAACATTCTGAAACGTGTAAGTCCAGTTAACAACTGTTGAACCAGATTAAACAGCCCATGAAATCAAATCTGGAGTGGTTTGTGGATTTAGTTTGTGTGTGTTTCCTCTGAGGCTACACTGAAAGTGGACAAAGCAGATCTAAAGGTATTTTAAACATAGCATTTAGAGACTTGTTTGAGCCAATGGTCAACTCACATCACTTCCTGTCTACATTCGGTCCATTGAGTCTTTATGCTCTTTGAAAATATTGATGACTCATCTTGCACTGAGGGGCGTGTCCAAATTGTTATCCAATCAAATCGGAATGAAAATGTCCCCTCTTTCTAAAATCATCTGCTTCTGGCTAGCAATTGCAAATCAGTTTAGCTGAAAATATTAATTAAAGTACATACAATAATGGTGTAAAAAAATAAAATGGGTAATTTTGAGATATAATTGCATTATATGTGAAGTTGCAAGTGCAACTGCAAGATATTAAGCCATGTTTAAAAGACATGCAGTAGTTGTAATTGGCAAATACAAGATATAAGGTTGCAATAAAAATAAAAAAATAAAATTCTCTAATTATGAGTTTATTAAAATTACATCTTTTAAAACTGAACTGTTCAAAAGTTTTCATATATAGTTTTAAATGTTTTAAAATTAGTCTCTTTTAATTAGTTGATGCATTTATTTTATGAGTAAAAGAGTGGAAAATTGTGGAATATTTTCAAAACTCAAAATAACATTTTTATATAAAAATAAATGTCAAAATCGAATTTATTGCTGTGATACAAAGCTGAATTTTCTTCAGTGTCACATGATCTTCAGAAATCATTATAATATGCAACACATTTCTGATTATTTTGAAAGCAGTTGTGCTGCTTTTGTGCAAACTGTGATGCATGTAATTTTTCAGGATTCTCTGATGAAAACAGAAAGCTCCAAAAGAACAGCATTTATTTGAAATCTAAACTGTCACTTTTTACCAATTTAATGTATCATGGTTGAATAAAAGTATCAAAGCAAACTTTTGAAGCTCAGGTATTACTGTGAGATCTTCCTCAGTCACCTGTGAGTCTGTTCTTGGCTGCTGTAACCTCGTTCACAGTTTTCTGCAGGTCTTCATTCCTAGTGTTGGCGTCACAGAGCAGCTCCTCTAGTTTTCTCATCTGAGTGTCAGTCGATGCCTGATGTTACACATGATCATACAACATGACATTAGCTTTGATCAGTGACCCAGTGCGGTTTATCAGTTCATTTTTCGCAAACCTAATGAAAGGCCTGAGACGAGATCAAGCAGATTCTACCGCAATGATACACAGATTCAATTATTATTATTATTTTTTTTAAATGTGGTAGACATTTATTTCTTTAGCACAAAGAACCAAATCTAAACCAAAACAAAACCAAAATAGATTTGGAGAAATGTAGCATTGCATCACTTGCTCAGCAATGGATCCACAGCAGTGAATGGGTGCCGTCAGAATGAGAGTCCAAACAGCTGATTAAAACATAGTAACACAGTAATCCAGTTAACTCCATATTACGGACTCATATTTGAGTTAAAAATGCTTAAGTGATAGATTTCTTTCAGCTTTTGGTTTCACAAGACGTTAATAGGTGGACTGGAGTGCTGTGGTTTACTTGTGGATCATTGAGATGTTTTTATCAGCTGTTTGGACTCTCGTTCTGACGGCACCCATTCACTGCAGAGCATCCATTGAAGAGACACTGATGCAATGCTACATTTCTCCAAATTTGATGTAGAAACACATTCATCTACATCACGGATTGCCTGAGGGTGAGCACATTTTCAGCTAATTGTAATTTTTGGCTGAACTATTCCTTTAAAATAGTCTTCCAGCCTGGCCAAACTTGTGCAGCTGGTTTAACAGCTGACATATCCCAAAGTTCCTTTAAAACCAGCAAAACAATGCAACTTGTCAAGATAAACTCTCCTAGATGTCTTTTAATGTGTTTTTGGGTGGAGAGTCTGAGCGCTGTACATCTGCAGCAGTAAACGCTCTCCTGAGGGACCGAGCGTGTTCAGAACTGACCTTGGCTTTCTGCAGCGTGTCCAGCGAAGCCGCCAGATCGTCCACCTCCAGCCTCAGACTCTGTTTCTCTTTCTCCAGTTTGGCTCTGGTTCTCTGCAGGCTCTCGCACTGTTCTCCCAGCTCGGACAGAGCATCACTGTGACGCTTCCTCAGCGCTGCGGCCACTGCCTCCGCCTGCACCGACGACTCCTCCAGCTCCCGCCGCAGACGCTGCAGCTCCAGCTCGCGCTTCTTATTCATCTCCATCTACGACACAGCATTGTACACCCTCGTTCAATAGGTTAAGGTCAGTAAGTTTAAGAAATGAACACTTTTGTTCATTAAGGACACGTTAAATTGATCAAAAGTGACAGTAAAAACATTTGTTACAAAAGACTTCTATTTCAAATACTGTAAATGCAGCTGTTTTGAACTTTTTATTCATCAAAGAATCCTAATATGTATAAACACAGTTCACAAAAAAATATGAAGCGGTTTTCAGCATTGATAACAATCAGAAATGTTTGTTGAGCAGAAATATCAGAATGATTTCTGAAGAATCATGTGACACTGAAGACTGGAGTAGTGATGCTAAAAAAAAAATCAGTTTTGTTCAAAGTAATAAATTCCATTTTACAATATATCCATTTAGAAAACAGCTATTTTAAATTGTAATAATATTTTAGATTTTTTTTTACTGTTTGTACTGTTTCTTCTTCTTTTTTTAATAAAATAAATATATACAAAGCAAAATAGGCTTCTTAAAAAGCTTTTGAACAGCATAGCATAAAACACTGTCAATTTCATATTCTAATAAATTATTATTATTATTATTATTATTGTATTTTCTTATGAATTCCAATATCTGCCTTTAGAAATAAAAATAAAAACAATCTGGTAAACTGAATAGGAGAGTATCCGAAGCATGTAAATACAAAGAATATGCAATTAAATTTGATTAAACAACAACTGTTGTCATTAATGTGGCTATAAACAGTCCTAACCAGTGTTTTCATACCTGAGAGGCCGTGGCTCCTCCTGCTTCCTCCAGTTTGTCCGTCAGGTCGTCCAGTTCACGGCTCAAATCAGCACGCTGCTTCTCCACCTGCGGAAAACACCGTACAATTACCTCCAAACACACACTTAGAGTTCAATACTCCTCATCATACAACATGTTCCAGATTGCATATGCAATAAATACAGGTACAGATAATAAATCAACATGCTTTAAACAGAGATGTTATAGAGACGATCCACATGCAGGTCAGGACATGAGTGTGTATGTAGAGTTAAAGCAGGGCAGATGAAAGATGAGGGGAAGTGATTAGAAACAACCATAACAGAGTCTAGTCTAGACCTTATAGTGTCTGGATCGTCACATTACAGAGGATACCGATCAAAAACAATAACACTTTAACAGCACACACATGAAGGCCTGTTCGTTTTCAAATCTAGAGCCTCGTTCATTGCTGAACAGCAATAAAAAACCTCACTGCTGTTCAACAGATGCTTATTAAAATGAACAAACAAGACATTTGTTTATGCATGCTACAATACATCAAAGCATATCTTGAATGCAAAAACAGGTTTCTTCATTTATTCTCCAGCTGTTTGAGATATAATCGTCCGCAGCGTCACATCAAATGAAGAGAATGAGGATAAATATATGCACACGAGGTGAGAGCAATCACAGACGGGACAGTAGCAATAAAGGCTATCAAATAAAACAACTATCTGTTAACATTAGACATGATCAATAATTATGTAAGATGAAGGCTGAGTGTCCAAATCAGTTTATTTTGAATTAATTTAGGAAAATACATCTATTTCTTTATCATTTCAATTCTTGAAATGTGTGCTTGTGTCTTTAAAAATGCCATTTATAGATTAGATTAGATATGGTTATGGTATATACAGTATTCCCAAAGTCTTGGAAATATTTAAAAAGTGTGATTTTCAGGCTGCAAATTACAGTTTGAGAGCGGTTTATTTTATTTTATTTATTTTTGTCTCATTTTCCAGTACAAGTTTCTAAAGATTCAGAAACCAAGATAGATTGACTGGAAAAGTGTAATGAAATGAACTCTTGTTTTATGAAAGACTGATCAAAAGAGTTTATGAGTAAAACAAGAACAGATGTCAATATATAATAATCAATATCTATCTATCTATAGATAAAGTTTTAATTCTCCATTGACGTAATTTCCTTCCAGTTTTAGGCATGAAATCATTTCATTTTGTTTAGTTTCTCCGACTTCATATCTTCATTTTGCATCTCCAGTAAATGTAGCCTGATTTAAAGATGTTTAGATGTGTACTGGAAAAAAAGTCAAAAATACTAAGGATGATATTCCTTTTTTTTTTTTTTTCATGCATGCATGCATGCACTATTTACTTCTCTGTTTTAAGGTGCATTTGTGGAAGTGCCGATGAAGCAGAAAGTATATGTAAATGCACTCACACTGAAAACTTTCCAGAACTTATCATAAGGTATGTAGAGGCTGTATATGCTCGGTCTAATGGAGATACTGTATATGTGTCAGGACGCACGTGTGCTCATGGCGTGTGTGTTTGCAGTAGATGAGGGCTTGAATTCCTCTGTGGAGACCTCTGGAATATAACGCGGTGCGTCCGATGCTATCTGAGAGAACAATGGCACGTCTGTGTCGATCCTCCGGGGGTCTGTGGAGGCAGACATGTGATAAACGCACACATGTCCATGCTTGACTCTCACGCTCGCCACCCAACACGAAGACACCTTCACATCCACAGCCACGGGCCATGTCACTCCATCAGACAATACTCCCACTCAGCTTTATGAGGCGTTGTGTAGCTTCCAGCAGAAGATCACAGTGCTGAATAAAACGTGACCTTTAACAGGTTTCTGTCTCGAGAGCCTGTGAGAGCTGGAGTCAAGCCATCGCTTCCTAAAGACATCAAGTCTGCAAATGCATCGGGTACAGTGTTTTTATTTCAGGACATGTACAGGCATCGCCGCCTAGAAACGGATGAATGAAAATTAATAACTTCCAACGGGAAAGAAATGGGATTAAACAGCCTTCAAGGAGTCGGAAATATCATATTTATGAGTTCACACCATAGGACAGATCAAACTAAGATGTATGGAGAATTTGTAATTCTAGACGATACACAAGATGTGATGTAAAAGGGGTGTGTGGATGTCACAAATCAATCTGTAGTACTAGTATTTTATAATATTAAGGCACTATATATGAAAGAGATCATAGACAACGTGAACACATGAGTGCATGTCCTTTTTCATCATAATTATTATTTTGCATAATTATTGCGTGCATGGCATGCAAGTGGGAATTGCTCTTGTATTGTACTGGTAATAGCAATACTAAACTTTTTTCTTAGTTACCCTTTATTACATTAGAAATGTCTAGTTAACTTGGAGTTGCAAGTTACTTATAGTTAGTAGAATATCTAAAGTGGACTTTCAGAATAAAGCGTTACCATTTTCTTGCTGAATGTTCAGCCTTAACACTCTCACATTGACCATAAACTGCAGCGAAAAGCATTAAATCATGTTTTCTTTCAAGTGTTGGTGATTTCTGGTCACGTGGATGACAGAGGTCAAAGATCTAGTGCATGCAAATGAGCATCAGTGTGATGCATCAACTACACAGTCAAATAGAAAATCAGCTTGAGCTACATAAAGAGTGATGTCTTCAGTGCATGTATCATGCTGAATGCTTTTATACGCTGACACACGGCTTGAAGAGTGTGACTGGCAGGAGCTGGGCGGTGATAAGGCTGGATAACCCTGGGCGGATCTGTTATTCCAGGTGCAGATGATTTATCCTGAAGCAGAGACGTCTCTGCCCCGAACACAACTCAAACCAATTCCAGACTCCGTCCACATCAGCCCTGACTCCTGCTGAGAGCTGATACCCGTCAGATCCGCTCAGCATCGACCGTCCAGCACAATTCACTCATTTCAACGCCGAGGTCAGGCCTTCACCAACAAATCGTTCTTTTGAGTAGATTCTGAATTGAACTTTAGTTCAGGGTTGATGGCAGCACATGTGACTCAACAGAGTTTTGCTATGTGTAGTGATACCAGTCATAACAGTCGAATACAACATTTACAATCCTACAGATCTCGGTTACTGTGCTATTTTATAATTAATTCAAAATCTTGAGATTTAAACTACCATATTTTCCGGACTATAAGTCACACTTTTTTTCATAGTTTGGCTGGTCCTGCGACTTATAGTCAGGTGCGACTTATTTATCAAAATTAATTTGACATGAACCAAGAGAAAACATTACCGTCTACAGCCACCAGAGGGCGCTCTATGCTGCTCAGTGCTCCTGTAGTCTACACTGAAAACATAGAGCGCCCTCTCGAGGCTGGAGACGGTAATGTTTTCTCTTGGTTCTTTTTTCTAAATAAATGCGACTTATAGTCCGGTGCGATTATATATGTTTTTTTTTTTCTCATCATGATGTATTTTTGGACTGATGCAACTTATACTCAGGTGCGACTTATAGTCCAAAAAATACGGTAGATGCAGCCAGTACTGCTTCAAAGTATTAATAATATGTAATTAATGTAAGGAAGCTAACTTCCACCACTGAATAAAAACAAAAAAGGGGGGTTATTGCAACTTCTTATTGAACATCTTCTCACAGTCACACAATTCAGATTCTTTTCTTAGAATTGTTCGTAAGTGCTTAAATGCTTGGTGAATGCTTGAATCTGATTGGCTGATGATCATTCTAAGGTGTGTAGTTATTTTCTAGGAAAACATGGCTAAAGTATTTCCAGGCAGCTCTTGAGTAATAAAGCAAAGCAACTTACAACTTACATCACATTTCTCTCTACTGAGGTTGTAATGGTGTTCTTGAAGCAGTTAAACTTACTGTGATAACCACCTCGGGTGTGCATTATATGCTAACAATTCAACAGCCAATTTCTAATATTCCTTACTTAAAGAATTCAACTTGAGCAGACACATTAACATTAAATAAGACAAACCAGTGAGTAATAAGCAATAAAATGCTGCATTCAATATGAAAACAAGGTTCCAAAGCGACATATGGCAGGAGTGTGTTTGATTATCAGCTCAACTCACAACACTCTGATACTTGCTGAAGAAAAAAAACAGGTTGTAACTAGAAAAGCTGCAATACTTTGAAAACTGCAGTCATGCTAGTCAAATATGTAGATTGGTTAATGGCCTTTTTGCTAGTCTGACGCATTTCTGTTTTATAAAGCCTTGTCCTGTAATCGTTTGCATTCAGGTGCCACAAATACCTCATCAGTCAAACTCCCAGATAAGCTAATGGGCGACGTTAGCCTTATCTGGCATTTCTGGACAAAGATCTAAGCTTGTGTGTTTAGGAGGTGAGGTCACTGAGGGCCATTTACAATCAGCAGACGCTCGTTAGGTTCGATTTCTGTCGTACCTTTGCTCGTAAGGCTCTCTCAGCCTCCAGCTCTTCCTCCAGCTCCTCAATGCGGACCTGTGGGACGAGAAACCAAATACAATTATACTTGGTATAGTGTGCTAAAATGAATCATTTGGTGCATACTCTGTTGACCTTAAATGCAAATAAACTTTATTTTAAATGCGTGAATAAAGACAGAACCTGTATGCACACACAAACTACTATTTGTGGTTGGTGGGAATTTTTGATGTTTCTAAAAAAAGCCTCTTCTGCTCACCCAGGCTTATTCATTTGATCTAAATATAGAACAAATTGTGAAATATTTTTACTATTTCAGATAGCTGATTTGTATGTGAATATCTGTTAAAATGTAATTTATTCCTGATAAAAAAGCCGAATTTTCAGCATCATTTCCCCTGTTTTCAGTGTCACATGATCCTTCAGATACCATTTGCTGCTCAAGAAACATTATTACATTATAATAACATTATCAATGTTGAAAACTGCTAAATGTATTTTTCAAGATTCTGTGATGAATAGAAAGCCCAAAAGAGCAGCATTTATTTGAAACCGAAATCTTTTGTGGCATCATGTCTTTACTGACACTTGCTGATCTTACAGACCACAAACTTGCAGTGTGCATACATATTTTTTACGGTTTAATAAACAGAATATAATCAATTCAGTATCAAGAGATTTTTTTATAATAATAAAGAAATTCTAAAGAAATAAAGACATTTGAAATAATTGCATAACATTCCATTTTCCAAAATAACCCACTCCTTTGGCGTTCTTCCCATGTGTCCAAATCTAAGATAAGCTCTCCAATGAGTGTGACACCATAATCACACAGTAAAAAAAACCACAGAGGAAGAGCGAACGGCCAACTAGATGGGACACGCTGGAATTCTTGTGAAAATATCACAAAGCAAACACTGTGGGTCAAACCCTTGAACCTTTTCTGTGCACACGGCTGAGACAAAAACAGGCAAGTTCTTTAATAAACGTAATCAACTTCCTTAAGAGTTAAATTAACCATTAAAAAAAAAACAGTGCTGGAAACATGGCATTAGGAAATGTATTCTGGGAAGTGACTGCAAGTTTGAAAACAGTGCTGAACTCCTCATCCTCATGTCTTGTGGCACATAACGTCTTATGAAAGATCTTCTCTCTGTCACAGGGAGGAAGTCTGTCTGAATCGCTGGAGGACACACATAACACACATGCTGACAACTTCAGATCCAACACACACACACACGCACTCAGAAAGAGATTCAACTTGAACCCAAAGGCCTGAATGATACACTCCCATTTAAAAATAGCTGAATTAAAAGTTACTTTACAGATCAAGCTACTGATGTTCCACACATGCAGAGACAAGCAGAAATGTCCGCAAACTATAATACAGTGAAGAAGCAGAGCTCAGAAACTCACATGCCAGCGAAGAACCTCAGCGGAGAGAACAGCCATGAGCAACAGAGACTGAAGCAGACTGACTGACACACACACACACACACACACACACACTCACCTCAGACTGAAGGGAATCCACACCCCCTTCACACTCACTGAGCAGTTCAGCCTGTCTTCCACACACACACACACTGGTATTCTTATCATTCAGGGTTCATTAAGCGTATTGTTTTTTATACTGTACAAAGGGTATTTTCTGTCAACTTGCCCTAAACCTTTTTAAATCCTCATTTGCTCAAATTGCATGGAAAAGAGTGACCAGCAAACTATTTATACTGTTCCCTTCTGTGTCACACAAGTTTGAGCAGAAATGAGTAAAAGATGACAGAATGATCAATGCATTTTTAGTGAACGAGCCTGATCGATCATCAAAAGATCGATTGCAAACAGTTCTTCCACAGCATTGTTTCTAAAAGACACTATCCTGACATTCACATGATGGTTTGCTTGCATTCTTGTGCAGGACTATAAACTGACCTCATATGTGAGACTGTAAAGCTCACAGAGAAACACAGAAAGCAGCAGGGAGATTACTAACACAATAAAACCACACATACATCATGCAAGAACCTATACACTTGAACCACCGGGTCTGATGTGTGTTTTCAGGGATATTTTTATATTTTATATTTTAGATATTTTACCGGGGCAAGTTATCATAAGTCATGTTTTCTACATTTAATAATTAACACAGTATGAATGACATTTTTACTAATTATTACAATGTGTTTGCCACAACAAATATTGCATGTATGATGCTCTTTTTATATATTAAGCAATGCATGAATTATTTAGTGTGTCATAATTGCTTGAAAACATTAACATTTATCTGATAAATAATTTAACATAAGCTTACCCTATATAGTTGTCCCTAGTGGGGCATGTTGTCACAAAACATTTGATTGAACATCACATGAGCCAAATATGTACATCATGTTATCACTTGTGTTCATTTGACTCACATTAAGATGATCTGTCTCTCTGCCCATCTCACAATGCTCATCTTCTGATGAACAACAATCACCATTATCTGATTAATAAACACCAACCAGCAATTGAAAACTTGACCTGAACTGACCTGACATAATAACCCTGCGCTCCATGTAACATTTGTCTTCGTCTCCACCGGTGTAGTAATTAATGGGCAGACGGAGCCATAAAGCATGCTTTGTGTGATGTGCTGAATGGCCTGGCTGAAAGTGAAAACATGTCCACCCTCACCAACACACGGATCAGCTTTCCCCTTCATTAAAGCAGACAAGGCTGAGAGACAAAGAGCGTCTGTTTTTTCTACACAAGCTTGAGTCTGCTGAGAAACCATCTCCTGTCTTCTCCATCTCAAGACTTTCAGCCTCACCGAAGCTCGGGAAACAAAATGAATCTGAATTACCATGAATTTGATGTTTAATTAAATACATTTAAATGCATTAAGAGTAGAAATAGATATGTGGCAAAACATATCTCCATTGTACGCCATCTCCTCCTGATATTGTTTCTGAAATGGCCTTAAAAACAAAAGCTCACCCAAAAAGGATAATGCGCTGAAAACATGCTCACTCTCAGGCCATCCGAGATGTAGATGAGTTTGTTTCTTCATCAGATTTGGAGAAATGTAGCATTGCATCAATATCTCATCAAAGGATGCTCTGCAGTGAATGGGTGCCGTCAGAATGAGAGTCTAAACATCTGATAGAAACATCACACTTCTTCCAGTGAAAAAGTGGTCTGAATCAGGAGAGAAATCTGCACTGATCAAGCACCGTTTACAAGTTTTTTGCAAACAGGCAACTTTTGTCTTCTTGAAACATTAACTGATGGACTGGAGTGGTGTGGATTATTGTGATGTTATTATCAGCTGTTTGGACTCTCATTCTGACGGCACCCATTCACTGCAGAGCATCCTTTGGCGAGCAAGTGATGCAATGCTACATTTCTCCAAATCTGATGAAGAAACAAACTCATCTACATCTTGTATGGCCTGAGGGTGAACACATTTTCATTTTTGGCTGAACTATTCCTGTAAATGCATTAATATCACGCATTTCCAAATGAATTTAGATGTGGAGAGGGTGTCATACCTACTTGACATGAAGCGGGACTGACAGAGGTTAAACTAACATTGCTTTTCAACAGCTTTTAAATGCCACAGACATGAGCTAACTCTCTCTTTCTTTTCAGATATATCATTCTGCTGTCACTTTCTGAGTCCCGTGCAGAAGAGCCAACAGAGCACTGGTTAAACAGACTCCGCTTACAAAAGCAGTGTGAGGTTACAACCGGAGCCTTCCTTCCCTCTCTAGAGAGATCGTTATCAGCTCCTGAACTCCTCAGCTATGTTTTAGTCATCTCTGGCTCACAAATCAGAGTCTTGGACCCCCACGGTGCTGAAAGACAGGAATGCTGCGGCTCTCCCACGAGGCCTCACCTGGAGCTCCTTATTCTTCCTCTGCAGGCCTGTGTTCAGCGCCTCCTCGGCCTCCAGCCGGCTGCTGGTGCTGCTTATCTCCACATCTTTCCTGACAGAAGACAGACGGAGAAAGAGAGCGTGTGAGGGCGAGAGTGACAGGGCTAATTTAACAGGCATGCCCTGTGTTGTTTGCTAGCCTTGTCCGATAAACATCACCCGTGTCTCAGATTATTAAACGTGCCAGTCAATCCCAGAACACCATTTGGAAATCTCATTGATTGACTCTGTGATTTGTAAGTTGTTGTTTTAACTAAAGAACCTTTAAGGCAAGTCAGTTCACTTGACGGCCATCTTCGTAACACCCTGGACAAATATTTTTTTGTTTTTATAAGGCATGTAGGTACAGCTCCGATCTACATTAACATGTTTCTATGGTGCCGGAATATGGTAATGGCAAAAAATATATAAAATGGGAGGAAAAAATAATATTTCTATGATTTTTACGTTTGCTGGCATAACATTTGCATTCCTCCAAGAAAGTTTGCGTTCACTAAAAAAACATTCGTTATCCTTCAGAGTCTTTGTGTTCATGCACAAAACTTTTTTTTGCGTTTGCCCAAGAAATTTAGCATTCTTCTGAGAAACAAAACTTTTGCCTTCACTAACAAAACATAAGGGTTCTCTAGTAAAAGTATTGTTTATCCAGGAAACGTTACATTCAATCACAGAAACATTTGCATTCCTCCAAGAAACGTTATGTTTGCTCGAGAAACTTTTGCATTTTTCTGGGAAACAAAACTTTTGCCTTCACTAACAAAACATAAGGGTTCTCTAGTAAAGGTATTGTTTACCCAGGAAACTTTAAGTTTAAATCACAAAAACATTTGCATTGCTCCAAGAAACTTTATGTTTGCTCTAGAAACTTTTGAATTATTCAGAGAATCAAAACTTTTGCCCATGAAACGTTTTCTGACAAAAACATTGCGTTCCTCCAAGAAACTTTGTGTTCATTCACAAAATTTGGGGTTCCCCTAAGAAATTGCGTTTACTCACAAAATGTTGCCTTTCACCAAGAACTTTTGCATTTGCTCGGGAAATATTTGAATTATTTTGAGGAATAAAACTTTTGCACTCACAAAATGCAAGTATTCACTAGTAAAAGAATGAAGTCCCCCAAGAAACTATTGTTTGCTCAATAAATGTTTCCGTTCCTCCAAGAAAATCTGCGTTCGCTCAGAATTTTCCATTCCCCCAAAATGTTGCCTTCACTCAGAAAATGTTTTCCTTTTTACTGAGAAACTTTGCATTTGTTCAACATTTTTTTTAATGCTTATGAGAAACTTTGTGTTTGCACTTAAATGTAAGCATGCTCAAAAAGTATTATTTCCTTGAGAAACTATACATTGTCTCACAAAAACTTGTATTACTCCAAGAAACGTTGAGTAGACTCACAAAATGTTTGCCTTTCACCAAGAAACTTTATGTTTGCTTGAGAAACTTTTGCATCCCTGAGAAACTTTGTGTTCATTCACAAAAGTTTGCAATCCCACAAGAAACAAAACTTTGCCTTTTTCCAAGGAACTTTGCATTTGCTCAAGAAAATTCTTCTGAGAAACAAAACTTTTAAATTCGCTCACAAAGCGTAAGCATTCTCCAGTTTTTTTTTTTTTCAGTTTCCAGAATTTTCCATTCCACTGAACATTTGCGTTTTCATTTTTTCAGTGGCAGCTGCAATAAATAGTCACAATTATCTCTTTTAGGTGGAAACAGACTTCTGTTTCAAGAAAGTGTGA
Organism: Carassius auratus; assembly: GCF_003368295.1. Classification (NCBI taxonomy): domain Eukaryota; kingdom Metazoa; phylum Chordata; class Actinopteri; order Cypriniformes; family Cyprinidae; genus Carassius; species Carassius auratus. The sequence goes on from NC_039254.1 coordinate 17,484,804, forward strand.
AATCTCCAAAACTGTTGATCAAGATTCATTTTTAATATCATACAGTATGTCTTCAAATCATCAATAAACAAACAAACAGGTAAAGTCTCTATCTGAAAGCTGATTGGCTGTTTTAACTGAGAGGCGGAGCTTCCATTCATACATACTCCATATTGAGCACACACTATCTCTGCTTTTAACCCTTTCACCATTACTCAAATATTTATTATTTATTTATTTAATTGGGGCCTCCATGAAACTGCAGCTTTTGCTTTCTACAGAAAATACCCATTCTGCATCCTAACAAGCCTGAACAGCTCGAGGAGCCCGGAGGCCTTTAACTCAAAGCAGAGATAGCGGCGCTTCAAGCTGATATCATGTTATAGACAAGAGCCGTCCAAACATCTGCTGTGCTGCTTTATCTGCTCCATTTTTAAAGCTTCTCTTGGAGACATCAACGGCTTCAAGAGATCATTCATTTTTATTTTAGTTAATTATTATAACATTATATGGAGTCCATAACATTTTTGACAGCGAAACCATTTTAAGGTAAAATACATTAAATAGATTATAAATTATTATATGATTTATAGATAATTATTTTTATAGTTTAACAACACATTCAAATGCTGAATAATAATTAATAATAATTAATTCACATAATTAATATTGCTTTTATCTGCTAAGTGCATAAATGTAAATGTTTACAGATCTCTGCAGCTAAACAGATTAAATATTCAAAAAATAAAATATTTAATAAATACAAAATACATATTAAAAAACTAATACAAAATAAATACAAATACATAATAAATATTTAATAACATTTTAAAAATTTTAAACTCGCACACTGCTTACAATCACAGTTTCTAGTTTATTTGTTTAACTCTGGACTAAACAAAGAAAAAAAAGGGGATACATAAGCCAATAGAACAACTGTTTCAGAAGTGCACTGGATAGCTGTGATTCATCTGTGAAATGCAGTTAATTTATCATCATCTGCATTGGTGAAACATCTCCTCACCTCTTGATCATCTCCTCCAGGCTGGCCCTCATCTTTCCCATCTCTGTCAGGTTGTCCATAGTGTTCCTCCCGTCTCCCTCCAGCCTCCGCCTGCTCTTCTCCAAATCCGTCCTCTGTTTCCTCTCCTGCTCCAACAGATACTCCAGCTAGGAGAACATCAAGCAGATTGGCGAGATGTCTTTATCTATCCGTGGGCCGGACCACAGTAGTGATCTGCTGATCTACTCACATCCTCCGCCTGCAGCTTCAGCTTGGCTTTCTCTTTGGTCAGGAGGTTCACCTTCTCCTCCTCGCACTGTAAGTCCTCGATGGCCTGCTGCAAAAATAAAACAGAGACGTGAGGGTCTGTCGAGCAGATGTGGCGTAAATCTCCAGCCAAGAACGGCTCACATCTGACCGGGATGCTTTCATTCGGCCGATCACAGAGAGAGCATGATGGCTTAATCAAACCAGACCCTGAAAGGCACATTCATTCTAGTCTGAACTCAAATGTAAAGCACACCAGACCATCACACCGACGCTATGCTCCTTGAACGAAGAGCTCACGTATCTGTAGATAGCTCCTGATGAAGGTCGTGAATCACAGAGATGAGCTGCTACTGTTGGACATCTGGCTTACGTTGCTGCACACCGATCATAGAGTTTTATGGAGCACAAAAGAAAGGAAAATAAGACACTTCTTGCCTTTCTAAGGTGAACTAAACCGTGATCCGAGGTGCTCTGTGTCTACATCAGGAAAGTAATTACTTCCAAATAAGCTTAAATTGCTGGGGGGGTTTCTCTGGGTCAAACACACATGAATAATTTGTCATTTTGAGGGTATGCACTTTTGCAAGCATTAGCAAAAACCGTATTTACAATTTCTGGAGAAGTGACAGAGACAGTCCTGGAGCAACACTTTTTTTTTTCAACACTCAATTATTGCACATTAGCATCTTTTCAACCTGGTCAAAACCACATGAATAATTCATCAATTTTATGACATGCAAAAAAGCGTATCAATTACTGTGCTCTGTTAGAGTAAAACACCATGTTTTGATTGGTAATCAAGATTTCCAAGCAGTTCACTGCTGCAACTCATTATAAACCATTTCACAGAAAGTATTTTTCATTATTTAAGAAACAATCACAGATTGTGACCTGAACCCTTTAAGTTATTTTCCAGATTAAAGTCGGAAATGGCCTGTTGTGCCGGAGGGATGAACGCTAACCTGTTAACAACCTCCAACTTGTCTTCCAGATGGGTCTGTACCATTTAAAAGAGCAGGCTGTGTTACCTCGCCTCACGACTGACCTTTACACTGCAGCATCCTTAAAAAAAACTCTGGTCAAAACTGTCCTGCGTATGTCTAAGGCTGCTGTTCTGAGTGATGGATCCTGGAACATAAATACAGGCAGAGAATGTGATTCTAGGTCATTTCAGCAGCCCTCACCTGGCTCAACTCCACCAGGTGCTCCTTTTCTTTCTGCAGTTTGTGAACCAGCTCGTTCTTCTGGGTGAGATCTTCAGAGAGCTTCCTCACTGCAGAGTCTGAGGACTAGAGAGAGTTCAGGAGCATCCGGTTTAGGAACTTTTGTAAGATAAACATTTGCAATTATAAAAAAAAGTATATTTCAGATTACGGCAAAGTCTCAAATGTGAGAAATAAAGTTGCAATTACGATAAAAAAAAGTCAATTACAAGTTGCAATTATGAAATATAAAGTTGCAGTTATGAGAAATATTCAAAATCAAGGGAAATAAAGTTGCAGTTACAAGAATTAAAAGCTGAATTACTAGAAATTGAATTGCATTTACAAGAAAAAAAACATAATTTCAAGAAAAGGTCCAAAAGTTGCAATCACAAAGAATAGTCACAATTACAAGGCATTGTAGCAATTACAAGAAACAAAGTCCCAATATGAGAAATAAAGTCACAATTATGATAAAAAGAAATGCATGACAAGAAATAAAGTCATGATATGGGTAAATAAAGTCAATTATAAGAAATAAAGTTGCAATCAAAATAAATGTGTCATAATTACAAGAAATAAAGTTCCAATATGAGAAAAGTCACAATTACAAGAAATAAAGGTGTTATTATGAGAAGAAAATTTAACCGTTAGTTCCCTCAAAATTTCAAATTAGACTGTTTTACTCACACTCCAGACATCCTAGGTACGTAAATATGACTTTCTTCTTCCAAACGAATCCAGGCAGAGTTATATTAATTATTTTCCAATCTGCAGGTGTTACAGCTGAACAGTCCAGAAGATGTCAAATAAAGTGCATGCATTCACAATAAACATGTCTCACACGGCTCCGGAGGGTGTATAAAGGCCCCCTGTAGTGAATCCATGCATTTTTGTAAGAGAAATATCCATATTTCAAACGTAATAAACACTTTTCTCTCACTTCCATTATGTGTCATACGAGGAAGCCGTTCCGGCAGATGATGTCGTATCTGTGCAGCGTGTGTATATCTGAGATATGCTAGTCTTGTGAGTTTAATTACATGAACAAAGTAAGCAAAGTTACCTTTAGCAAAGGTAAACCAGTCTCCTCTTGGTTTATATTGAAATCCTTCGAAATGTTTCTTTACAAATCCTCAGTTTGTGTTTCTAATTTCGGCTTCAGTGTATGACACATAATGGAAGTGAAAGAAATGTGTTTATTACGTTTGAAATATGGATATTTTTCTTACAAAAACGCATGGATTCGCTACAGAGGACCTTTATTCACCCCCCAGAGCCGTGTGAAGCACGTTTATGACGACTCTTGAACTGTTCAGCTGTAACACCTGCAGACTGCAATGATAGAGCTGGGAAAAGACAAGACAATTTTTGATATAACTCCAAAATTTGTCTTAAATTTTTCTGAATCGAGTGCAAGTAAAGCACTGGCTAATTTTCATTTTAGATTGAAGTAATCTTAAGTAATAGTCACTATTATGAAAAATAAAGTTGCAATTGCGAGATTTAGTCACCATTACTTGAACCCCCCCCCCAAAAAAAACCACAATTACAAGAAATAAAGACATAATTGTCGCAATTATGGGAAAACAGTCACAATTACAGTATGAGAAGTAATGTTGCAATAGCAAGAAGTAGTCACAATTACAGAGCAAAATTACAATCACGAGGACATTTTTTTTTTTCACTTACAGGAAATAAAATCCAAATTGGAAACGTAAAGTTGCAAAAAGAAGAGCAGTAATTTTGTTAGAAAAAGAAACTTATACTGACTTTGTGTGTGGCAGATGCAATTTGTTTCAACAATGACATGAGGGACTAATGGAGCACACGTGTGTCTGTGTGTGTGTGTGTGTGTGTGTGTGTGTGTGTGTGTGTGTGCATGTTTGTGTGTGTGTGCGTGTGTCTGTAAAGCTTTGAGAAGCAGATCTAGACCAGAAGTGTAGAGAGGCTCCTCAAATACTTTTATCCTGATACCACAGCTGTTATTGTTCCTCTGAACTCAGACATAAACTAGAGCTATGAGCAGACAAATAACCCCACACATCTGCACATACTGTAAATTGTTAAGAGATGAGACAAAATTATAATTGGAATAATTATGGACTGCGTGCTGTAATTGAAAGGCAGCACACCTAGCTCGAATTAGAAGTCAGCGCAGCTTTATGCAGTGCAGTTAAAGTAACAATTATTGCCATCGGGACACAACGCCTACGGAACTGACTGTATATTTTATATACAGTATATATTTTACAGTTTTGTTTTGAAAGCTGAATGTAATGCTTCTAAGACTTGATGTCACACATGAAGTCACTCACAGGTTTTCTGGCAACAAATAGACTCCAAACCATTTCCACTTGAAGTGTAAAAGAGCAAACAAGCTGTACAGGCCTGTTCTTGTGTGTGTCAACGTTAGCGGCAGGATTTTAATCATTTTTCATGGATAGTGTGTCACCCAAACGCTTGCCAAAGATCCTGACAACAACTGCCAGAACAACTATCAGCAAATTTCAAAAGTATATTGTTAGATAAAGTGAAAGTAAAGCTGAAGTTGCAGTTACAAAAAAAAAAAAAAAACAGCAGAAATCAATTTGAAATATAGTCACAAATATTTACAACTGCGATAAACAAAGTTTCAACTATGAGAAATAAATCATAATTATGAGACAATGTTGCAACAGTAAAAAAATAGTTGCAATTACACAAGAGTGAAATCGCAATTACTGGCAATAAAGTTGCAATTATAAAAAATAACTTGAAATAAAGAAACAGAGTTGCATTTCTAAGAACTAAAGTCGCAATAACAGGAAATAACGTTACAAGAACTAGAAATAAAGTCGCAATTATGGGAGAAGTAAAGTGGAAATTATTAGAAACAGTCACAGTTATTAGAAGTAAAGGTGTATATACTATAAATACATTGGCAATCCATGATAATAATAAAGCAATTACGAGAAAAAGTTGCAATCATGACAAATTTAGTATCAATAAAATGCCAACATGAGAAATAAAAAGTCACAATTATCGAAAATAAAGTTGCAGTAATGAAAAATTCCTACGAGAAATAATGTCACAATTATAAAATAAGAAAAAGTTGAAGACCCTCTCTGAAACATAAAGTCACAAAGTTACGAGAAATAAAGCTGCAATTATGAGAAATAAAGTTGTCCCCCCTATTTTTTTTTACTGTTAGACAACAAATAAATTATTTAAATTTAGCATCATTTTACCAGTTTTACCAGAATGTTTACAAATGCATATACAGTATTTACCAGTGATCCTACATGATCCTTACTATCTGAATTTAACATCAAAAATAAAGTCTACATCTAGAGGGTCTGTAGGTCCTCTCCTCTGCTCTAAATCATGCAGCATGAAATATTCCAAAACCGTTTCAGATGATATTCCCCAGACTACTAATGATGCATGATTTACAACGATGTGGAAAAACCTGGTAAGAACAGAACTGGCTGCAGTCCCTCCACTGTAACGGGTCAAGAGCGTGTCAAGCCAGTCCTACCTGCTTGTCCTTCTCCACTGAAGTCAGGGTGTTCTCCAGCTCCTCGAGGTCTCGGCGCAGACTGCAGCACTCGGCCTCGAGCCGGTGACGCTGGGAGGACAGCTGAGCGGCGGCACCCTCCTCCTGCTCCAGACGCTCCTCCAGTCCGGCCACCTGCGCCTCCAGCTGAACGCAGCGCTGCTCGGCCTGATGGAGGCTCTCCTGATCCTGCTCCGGGGAGGACGAGACAGACAGAGGACACGGATGAGTCTCCTGCTGCATGTCAGCCTCAGGGGACGCACTTCAGAGGAAGACGACAAGACAAGAGCAACAAAAGAGGCTCAAAAGCTCTTCACAACCCTCCTGTGATCAGAAGCTTCAAAACATGAGAAGGACAAAGTGATCTTCCCCTCGACGAAGCAGATCATTTAACAAACTAGTCCTGACAGGACATAAAAAGCTCGGCTTTTGCAACTTGTTCTTTGATACATGCCATCAGGTTAAAAACAGACAAATATGAGGGTCCTTGCAAAGTTGGCAGTGGATGTGTTTTGCCCACGAGCACATTTCTCCATAAATGAGCTTGTTCTGTTCTGATTTCAGTCATTCGTGTTTGGTTTATTAGTAAAGCATCTGTTTTTATCACTTGCTTATCAGCTAAGACATTAACGGCTGTGTTACATCACCTTAGAATGTTACTGGACCAACTGTGATATTTTTGTTCGAGTAGCTCAACTGGAAAAGACAGAACAACACTGGCTCAACCAATGGTGTGAGTTTGGGGGCGGGGCCATCTGTTTGGCTGACCAATGGTGGACAAAGGATACGGCTTTCACATGTGCGGTTATAAATAAAACAAAGATTTTAAGAGTATGACTTATAAGAAAGTACTATTTTAATCTTTGCACTTAAAAAAATTTATTTCTTTGTAACTATTTGTGAAGTTTACTAGCATTTTTTTAGTCAAAATTGTTTCAAAGTAAGTGCTAAACCATTTTTTCTCAAAGTATGGCCCTTGATGTATTTTCTAACCATTTGATCAGCTTGTTCCAGAAAACCATCTAGTTACATTAAAGACCTCAAAAAATCATCAGGAGCCACAGTTTAAATTTTTTTTTTTTTTTTTTTTTTTTTTTTTTTTGATTCTCAAAGTGACGGTAGCCATTAACTTGCATTTTATGAATCATCATGTTTGAAGATCATGTTTTCATTAAATCAACATCAAATGTAAATTTTTGGGTGAACTATCTCTTTAAGATTGTTAAATATTGTCCCAGCCAAGAGTGTGTTGTGGTGGGTGAGTGATCCCAAATGTGTTTTTAAATATTTTCATTATTATTAATCAATGCCTGTCATATATACAAGTGTATTTTACTCTTTTTCTCATGCCGATCTTGTTAAAAGTGTGGAGTTTGAGATCGACTCAATCTAAAGCCTTTTTTTTCTGATGATGTTCTGCATTGTCTAATTTGGATGTTTCTGTGAATGACAGTGTGGTCATGTGTTAAGGTTTAGATTTGTCTTATATTGATCAGTGTTTGTCTTTATTCTGTGAAGCACTGTGTGATAATAGTGCTGTATAAATAGATTGCTTGCATAATGGATATCGGTTTCAACATTTGTAGGAAACATGCAAAACACATGCATTATGGGCCACTATAACTCAGATGGGGTCAGTTGATTCAGAAATTCCTGTCCCATTTGCAAACAGTAATTAGCGGCGTTTGCTATGTTTGCCACTTGGCAGATGATAAAACAGATGAAATAAAATTAATAAATCACTCTTAGTTTGAAGGAGGAAGCCTGAGCCCTGTCTAGGGAATTTCAAAATCGAGTCTTTGAATAATTAGAGACCATCTACTGTAGCAACTGCATAACAAACTATTAAAAACCACTTAGAACCATTTTGCAACCAAATAACAACATCCTGGCGACCATCAGCCCCCAACCAACTTTTGGACTGGCTTCAGAACATTTAAAAATCGAGCTATTTTCAGAACTCTGAAATTACACTTTTCAACAAAAATGAATCATATCATCATGTCAAGAAATGACTCTTTTGACCAATAAGAAACCATCACGCATTGTCCAAGCAACTGCATAACATTACAAACCACTAATAACCATCCACAAAGCACAAGGAACGCACATTTAAAAATGTAGCTTATCTTGCTATTCTTAAATTGCTTTTAACTCCGAATATGATCTATTTTATCATATTATTATGCCGGAGTAAAAAGGGACCCTGAGCCCCATTTGGTGAATGTCACACTTTTGACTTTGACCTATAAGCAATGTTTTAGCAACAGCAGAGCAGCCAATTAAAAACCTTTCAGAAGCAAATAATAATAATAATAATGTCCTGGCAACCATCCACAGCATCCTAGAATCATGGCACTGGCAAACACACCCACATTTTCTTATTTAGCAAATCTGATATTATGCACATACTCTTCAACAGCCAAAATGAGCTTAAACCATGCAAGGATACTGATTACAACACTAACATATATCCATTTGGAAGATGCATTCAACCAAAACAACAAAACGATGAATTGAATATAAACAAACAAAAATAGGTCCTTGTTTTCAAAGCATCACTGGCATCATCATGCACATGCATTATCAATCGAGTACCTGATGGATTGGGATGGATGTGGTGAAACTATCCCAGTCCAGCTCCTCGTGCTCATCTGAGAGCGAGCACCCAACAGACACGACCTGACAAACACCATCCATCTCTCTCGCCCTCCTCTCACAGCTGGACGCCTCCTGTGTTTCTACACAGCACCACGGTGTCTTTCAGAAGTCGTGAGAGAAACAGGTGCACAGATGATTGCCTGATGTCGGCGAGTGTCTTAGTCCCGTCCTCCTCTATCCATCACAACAGCACTGGCGTTAATCAAAAGAATGAAGCTGAATCTCCGTGCTGCACGAGACACGGAGCAGCCGATGATTTGCGGTCTGTTTCGTGCATTTATTTAAAAAACCAATCCATGCCTACAGTCTGGAAAATGTCTGAGAGTGTCAGAAGAACAAAGCTATTATTGTAATCTATGTAAAAATCTGTTTGCCATTCATTTTTACAGTCAAAACACTCTGTGCGTAGACATCAAACATTTATATCTACAACAGGTGAACCAAGACCCATCACTGGCGGACACTGATTACATCTCAACAGGTGTGACTACATCAACACATGCAATCGACATGCTGCATGAAGCTTGTGTTTGGTGAATTACGTACTCGAGCACATACCACAGCAGTGATTTACGGCCTGACGCCCACTGGCTGAGATTCAACCGCTCAGAGTTTCAGACTAAATAATGGTGACCATTATGATGGCCTCTTTATGAAACTGAATGGTAATCATCCCACAATGATGATGATGCACAGACACAGACAGTGACGTCTTCACAATCTGCTTCAAATATGACCATAAATTATACCCCAACAATATAGCAACATTTTAAGCTTCCCACTTTCACATGAATGAATATCAATAGATTTTCTTATGCATGTTTATACTGTACCAACTGCTGAGAAGCTCAAACGAGTAAAAACACCCAAATGAAATGAATAATTGTATTCATTATGATTATTATTAATAATTTAATTTTTTTAGAATAATTTTATTATTACACCTTGGTTTCAGAATTTTCTTTATTATTAAAAAATAAAAAAATAAACATTTTTATTATAAATTATTCCTTTTATTCAGCAAGGATGTGTTATATGAATCAATGACTGAATTAATGATGCTAAAAATTCAGCTTTGATCACAGCAATAAATTATATTTAACAATATATTCTCATAGAACACAGCTACTATAAATTTTAATAATATTTTACTATATTTTTAATCAAATAAATGATGCAGAAGAGAAGATAAACGTTACCAAATCTTACCGACCCCAAACTTATGAATAGTTTTAGGCTCTTGTACTCTGTCTGCACAATGGTAATAAAACTGATTCTAATCTACCTCAAATTTTATTTTATTTATAAAAATGTCAACTAAATCCACGACATGAAACCCAACCTTTTGTCCTCTGCATTTCAAAGGCATGTTGTTTCTAGAAACAAGAGAAGCATAACAGCATAAATCATTAAGTGTGGAAAAACTTCTAAAATGATGTAAATATTTAGAAAGTGTGGATAAAATGTGGCCCGCTAAAACACATAATTACTCTAAACAAATAGGAAACACTAGAGCAGAAGTACAGCTGTGATATCAAACTGCTGTTTAATGAGCTTGTGAGACTGGAAAACATTTGATATATGAAATGCACTGATCTATAGACGTTTAGCTTTAATCTATGAGTATTTGAACATTTTTGCATTTAACTGCACAATATAAAACATCAGTAAATAGATGTTTATGTCTTGCTCTAGCAGACCTATTAGGATTTTACCATATCTGAATCTGCTTTTAATTATTTCATTCAATTCTTGGCCCAGAAGTGATGAGTTAATGACTGTTAATGGGCATTTTACTGCTGTATAAAGCGTTGTCATAGAAGGGTGTATGTCCTCTTCCAGGGACAGACTTCAGGATCTGCACCAGTGTCCAGACCGTAAAGCTTTTCCACATGCACAAGTATGGCATCACAGCGTTCTGCTTTCATTTCACATTATCAGACATTAGATGGTAAACAGCGTGCAGTCAGCACTTTTTTTTTTACTTTTTGCTGAGAGCATTTTAAGTTGGAAACTATTGAAACTTGTTTCCACCACAGAATAAAAAGGTCATTGCAACTTATAACTCTGACGTCTTTCTCTGAATTCGCAATTCTGTCTTTTTTTTCTTCTTCTTCTAAGTTCTCTTAATTATTAATTCAAATTAAATAATGTTCACTTTTTTGCAGTTCTGAGTTTGCATCTTGTGATTTTCACTGTTCTGAGATTACATCATGCAAATTCAAACTTTCTTTGCAAACTTTCTTTACAATTCTACGTGTACATCTCACAATTCTGCTTTTCTTTACATCTCAACATTTTGACATCTTTCCTGCTATTCTGAGTTTACATAAAGTTTTTTGGCAGTTCGTGATTATGATTTTTCTTTTCTCTCAATTATTTTTTTAAACTATTAATTTACATCTCACAGTTGAGTTAATCTTGCAATTTTTTTCACAATTCTGAGTTCACATCTCACAATTCTGACATTTTTATTTCAATTCTGAGTTCAGATCTTGCAATTGTAACATTTTCGCAGTTCTGAGTTTAAAGCTTGAAATTCCGACATTTTCTTTATATCTCGCAATTTTGACTTGCAATTCTGATTTTACATCTTGCGATTCTAACTTTTTCACCAATGTTTATTTTACGTCTCTCAATTCTGACATTTTTCTTGCAATTCTGAGTTTACATCTTGCGATTCTGGCGTTTCATCTCACAATTCAAATTTTTTCACAATTCTGTGTTTACATTTTGCAATTATTAAATTTTTTCCTGAATTATAAACTTGCATCTTGCATTTTTGACTTTCTTTGGCAGCTTGGATTTTACATCTTGCAATTCTAACTTTTTCACCAACTTTTATTTTGTATCTCACAATTTTATAAGACACTGAAATTTTTCTTTCGATTCTTGTAAAAAATGTTTGCAGTTTATTTCTTGCAATACTGACATTTTCTTTATATCTCGCAATTTTGCCTTCTTTTTTGCAATTCTAAATTTTCTCACAGTTCTGAGTTTACATTTTGCAATTCTGATATTTTCGATATATATTGGTATAAATTAGGATGTCCCTGTAGCTCAGTTGGTAGAGCATTGTGTTAGCAGCACAAGGTTGTGGGTTCGATTCCCAGGGAGCACATGTTAGGTAAAAAAATATTAGCATGAATGCACTGTAAGTCGCTTTGGATAAAAGCGTCTGATAAATGTAAAATCTCGCAATTTTGATTTCTTTCTTGCAGTTCTGAGTTTACATCTCATAAATTCTGACGACTCTAAGTTTACATTTCGCAATTATTAAATTTTTTTCCTCTGAATTCTAAGTTTGCATCTCGCAATTTTGACTTTCTTTAGCAATTCAGATTTTATATCTTGCAATTCTGACTTTTTCCTAAATTTGCCATTCTAGATACATAGGACTAAAACTGAAAATGTATGACAAGAAACACCGTCCGAAGCTATCTGAAAATAACAAAATGCCTTTTTTTGATCTGCATTCGATTTGGAAGTTATCGTGATATTAGCAGATTCCAGTATCGGAAGAAACTTACTGTGCTAAAGGTTTTCGGAAAGTAAAAAAAAAAGTCAGTGCTCAAATGAATGCCCTCAATGTGATGTCAAAAATGTGAAGTGTGGCTTTAAATAACATATTCTCTGATAAAACCCAATTAATCAACTGTATCATACCCTGCAATCAGTGGCTGTGATCTGGCAGCGGAGGACAGATGAATTACAGCTGTGTGAAACCTAGATCTGCTGTAATTACAGCAGGGAGAGAGATTTTCTGACAGGGGATGGAATCAGGGAAAAAGCACACTGGAAATATACGCGATCAGCCAGAATAACCACTGGGTCAAACGCATGATTCATAAACACCTGACACGAGACACGCATTTGTTCTGTGGTGTCCAGTTTGCGCTGAATTGATTTTCCTGCACACAGTACAAGACAAAATCTGAATCCTTTCTTACACCTATCCAAAAGTACAGTAAAAAATGAAAGCTATCTGTGTCTGTTTCATCATCCTGTCTAACCCGAGCCAGGAACTGATGTTGTGTATTCCGACCTGGCGGCACAAAGATATTTCACTCATAAATCACAGGTTTCTATTGCCAGATAAAGGTGAGGACAAGTCAGAAGACACATACCCTTTCATACTTAATGCCAATACACTTGTTTCTCAAGTTAGCAAATAATTTAGAATATAATTGACTTATTATTCCTTTATTAATTTGATTTTATGCTTATAAACGTAAAGCTGCTACTGGAACATATTCATGATTTGCTACAAACTTAAAAGGTCACTGCATTAAAACTGTTTAAAAAAAAACATGAGCTACAGCACAATGATTTACAGAAACAAAGAGAAGAATATGAGAGAACTGAGGCTTGGACGGAGTGTCTGCTAATGCAATCAGCTCAAATAATCCTCTATCCTGGCCCTGCTGCACCGTGGCATTTATGCAAGCGCTGGCAATATCACCACAGTCCCAGAGCCTCATACTGAGCTGTATTTCATCCCAGCAGGCCTTGCTTGTGTTAGGATGGGTGGGCTGTAAAGACAGACAACTACACCAACCTGTCTCTCCATCACAATAAAACCGAGTCAGATTTCTCTGTGAATTGTTGGGCCAGAACTCAGTCCACAAATAAAAACAGTCCAAGAGAGTATCAGTTCACAGAAGGGAGGCGGATCTTGCACATTTGCTGAATAACTCAGTCTATGAAAGCGTATCATTATGTACTGTAACCTAATAACTACCTTAATATGAAACAGCAGGAATAAAACCATATACGACGGAGTCCAAACCTCTGAGAGTATGGAAAAGAGCGTTTTAGAATTTTGAAAAATATAAAAGATGCATTGTAACGAAAAAAAAAAAAGATTTTATTATAATTTCAAATGATTAATTCTGTATTTCAAGGTCACTAATAAGATCATTATAATATAATTGATAACATATAGTTTAAAATAATATTTATATTCCTAATTAGTATTATAATACAATTTAAAAGCATTTTTCATTTAAGTAAAATAAAGTTTGTAATAATATTTGTATTTAATATTTTTTAAATAATAATATTTTAAACACATTTTAAGATATCTATTTAATTAATTAGTTATTGATTTTAATTTAATTTAAAATACAATAAAAAGTAAATGCATTAAGGTAGAAAAATGACACTAATCAGATTTTATTTACAGTGATAAGCATGTGCATTAAAGTTGAAAACTGCAGAAATGTATTTTCACTAATGCTCTCACACTGGGACCCCATGATATTTCACACTAATGAGATTATTAATACAATTTGTAATATATATTTTATAATATTTTTGTTTTATAAAAAAACATTATTTAAAAATATTTTAGAATTCTTTGTATTTTTTAAAATAAAATACTAAAACATTTAATTTAAATAAAAAGCATGAGCATTCAAGTGCAAAAATGCTCAAGCATTTTCACTAAAGTACGTCATTTTTCACTAAGAAAATCATTTTAATGTAATCTGTACTATAATGTATATTTTCAACAATTAATATTTAAAAACAATTCAAAATATTTTACAATTTATTTAAAATCAATTAAGTAAAATTTATATTACAAATTTGTATATATATATATATATATATAAAAGCATGTGCATTAAAGTGGAATAATGCGAAAGAGAAGCCTTTTCACTAGTGGTCTCAGACTTGGACCCTAATGAATATGACACTAATCGTATCATTTTTAGTATAATTAACCATGCTTCTTTTATAGCAATATTTAAGTTTATTTAAAATTAAATGCATGTGCATTCAAGCATAAAAATGCAAAACAGAAGTGCTCTCAGACATCTGGACCCCAGTGAATGTGTCAGCGCATTCAATGAACCTTTCCAGGTAAAGAGACATTTCCTGCACATGAAGTCAACAGCATCAATGCCAGCGAGGCGAAAGACTTACAGCACGCATCTGGAGGAAAACGTCATGTTTCTCCCTGCACAGCTCGGAGTTTTCCCCCTCCAGCTGCCGGACGCGGGACAGCAGGCGATCCGTCTGCTCGATGGCTTTCTTCAGCTCCTCTCGATCCCTCATCCCTGCCTGTGGATGGACCTGAGCAGCGCAGAAAGAGCGTTTCTTCAGTCCGCCTGCCGTCTGGAGCCCCTCCTGCTTCTGGGGCCTTTTGACCCAATTCAAAACAAGCCCGACTTCTTCCACTGATACGTTTCCACTACAATAACTCTCCAGGATCAAACACACACTCACACACACACACACACACACTGCTGCAAGGTTAATGCTTCAATCTACTGAGTTTCAGATAAAAAGCCAAGCGGAAAAATCATTAATAGGACTGCATTAAACAGTCACATGAGGGAAGAGAGTCAGTCTGCTAAAGTAATCATATGGTATTCATCATGAATCACAAAATGTACATGATTACAAAGAGACACAGCAGAAACCCAGGGGACTTCTTTTTGGGAATTCAGACTCACACTGGCATCTCTACACGTGACAGCCGACCGGTGAAGTAGAAATGCAATGTCACGAAGCAGGTGCAAGTTGGTGTCCACTTCTATAAAGCAGACAGATGATTTAGTTGAAGATGTTTGGCAACACCTTTTTTCTCTCAGCTTAAGCTTATTCCCTGCAAAGTCTGATGAATATCATAAGTGTGCCCTTATTAGAGCTGTTACTGTAATGTCTAGCATTCCTCTCAACTTAATGTTAGCTACAAGATTCAACAAGCAAATCTGGCTTTGCCACCAAAGCACAGATTTCAAGTTTCCTGGATGGAGAACCAGATGTGAACTAATTTTCCAAAACATACTCAAAAGCTTAAAAAATGCATTTATATATATAAATAAATGGAAGAATTTCTGCTGGAGCCCGAGCCAAAATGTCTGTGGAAAATGTCTGTCATTAAGAAAAACAATTCCATCTTATCTCCAGAGAAAATCTGATGTGTGTGTAGATATTTTATTAATGAGAGAAATTTGACCATTTTAGCATGATCAAAGTGCATTTAGTGACTCCAAAACCAAAAACCTTGCACAATTACAATTTGTGACCTAAAAACCTAATCTTTCAAGCACGTCAGCGAAACGATTGGTGTGAGTGCTCTTCAAAAAGCTACAATGTAAAATCCCTTAAGGCCTTCATGAATGACTCTGTTTGTGTGATGAAGTTTTCATGTTTCAACTTGAGAGGGGGATATACGTCAGACCGGACTGTCAAAACACACAAATTGCATTATTTGTGAGATGTAATACCTGAAATAAGCCTCTATTTGCATTAAATACTGTGTTAAATACAGCCCCTCTGGCAAAAAAGACTTTCACATTCCTGCTTTCATAGTCAATTGTTCAAGGCCCAGATCATGAGCAGCAGTTTTCCAAATAAATTTGTTCCCCTACACTGCATTCCAGCTCTACGGAGGTGACACACACACACACACACACACACACACACACACACATGGGTCTACAAGCTTTTTAACAGCTGTAGCAATTCCACCCTTTCACAAAAGCACTGATAAATTCTTACAATATGAGAATGCATGTGACATTCGTGTTTCTGTATGGTTCAAGTTGACCAAAATAGAATTTTAATAAGTTACATATTTACTTAACATTATAACAACATATGTTGCTTAATTGTAGACAGTGGTGTTGAATTCTCATCCTGTAACATAATATATCCACTAAAACTATTAGAATTCTTACACGTTTGCTGACGAGCTCTGAACTACCCATCATCTTCTCTCTCTCTCTCTATATATATATATATATTTTTTTTTTTATTAGATTTCTTTCAAGGGCAGCGATGGCAGAAAAGATCTGTGTTCGCTTTAGCTCAGAAAAGTAATGGATATTCAACAATCCATATGTTTGATGTTGAAATAGACTTGTTATATTGTATATTGCAGATTATAATGTCGCAATCCAAAATCTGATTTTTTATACTGGACATTCACATATGGCATGATATATGATGCATGCACATCAAAGCTGCTCCTAATGCATTTGTGCTGCAGATGCTGGTAAATCGACTCCACTTACATGTTGGCAGGATAGAAGTTGACCTAGATATAAACCAAAACAAAATGAAAGATGCTATCGCAACTCTGGCAGTAAATCACTGGCACACACACAAAAAAAAAAGAGAGTTTATTTTTTATTTATAATATGTATGCATATGTGCATATACATGCATGATTTTCTAAATGTAATAAACATTTTTATATTTTATAAAATATAAAATTTAATTGTAAAATATTACAAAAATTTATATTTTAAAATATATATATTTAATTTATAAAAACTGAGTTTTTAATATGATTTTGGTAAATGTATAACTTTGTAAATAACCTATTTTAAAATGTTTCTTAAACATCAAATCAGCATGTTTTTCAGATTTCTGAAGGATCATGTGACACTGAAGACTGGAGAAATGATGATACAAATACATCTTTGATCACAGGAGTAAATTAAGTTTTAACAAAAAGTTTTTTTTTTTTTTTATGCAGCATTTGTGAGCAGAAGACTTCTTTCAAAACATCAATGAATCTTGAAACTCTAAATTACTCAAAACGTTACCCCCCACAGTGTGTGTGTGTGTGTGTGTGTGTGTGTGTGTGTGTGTGTGTGTGTGTCTGTGTGTGTGTGCGTGTGTGTGAGTGTGTGTGCGTGTGTGTGTGTGTGTGTGTGTGTGTGTGAGTGTGTGTGTGTAACTAAACATAAAATGTGAAAAACAGTATCAGTCTGAAATCATTCTCATTTGTCATTATTGAAATCTATGGAGGCCCAACAGAAGACCCTTTGAATTGTGGGATGGGATAGTGGTTTTGTTCAAATGTTTACATTCCTGGGGAACACACGTGTGTCTGTGTTTACCTGCACATTAACACCCGTCAATCCAAAATTCACAAAGAAACACTGATCCTTCACACACATACATCAACTAAAACCTCAGACCCTCATCAGAGCGCAAACACTGCTGAACGTGAGGGTGTGTCTGACTAACACAGGGTGTGTGTGTGTGTGTGTGTGTGTGTGTGTGTCTGTGTCTGTGTGTGTGTGAGTGAACATGTGACCCACAGAAGCACCCAAAAAGTAGAAAATGCAGTGTCTTACGTGTTGACTGTGGATGATGATGGGCCGGTACTGGTGGAAGTCAGTCTGGATCACACACACTTTCTTCTCCATCCTCAGCACAGGCTCAGGCTCCCATCCTGCTGTCTCTTCCACGAACGCAGAGGAAGTGAAGCGTCTGTTACCTGAGCCGCCCTAAACACACACACACTCACACACTCACAGGGGGAGGAACTCCAGCATGAAGAGAAAACATCAGACTCCCTCTGACACTCTCCACCTCCACACACACACACACACACACACACACACATTGAAGCAGAGATTCACTATGTGTCATTACTAAACAGGTATCATTATTTAAGTCTCCTAATTTATTATGTCTTTTAGATGCTTTTGAAAGAGATCTCTTCTGCACACCAAGGCTGCATTTATTTGATCAAAAATACAGTTAAAATAGTCAATTACTTTACAATGGAAAATAACTGTTTTCTGTGCGAATATGTGTTAAGATGTAATTTGTTCCTGACTGTGATTAAAGCTGAATTTTCAGCATCATTACACCAGTCTTGTCACATGATCCATCAGAAGTCATCTTAATATGCTGATTTGCTGCTCAAATAAACATTTCTGATTATTATCAATGTTGAAAAGGTTGTGCTGCTGAATATCTTTATGGAAACCATTTATTTTTCAGGATTCTGTGGTAGGGTGACCAGACATCCCCGTTTTCCGGGGACAGTCCTGGTTTTGGGTGTCCTGTCCCCGACTGGAGTTGTCCCCAGAAATGTCCCCGTTTAACAGCATGTTCAAAACAACCCGCAAATACACTGGAAAATCCCGAGCAATTTAGCCAGTTGGCTGTCATATGATTGGGACTATTTTCACCAGCAGAGGGCGCTGCCATGAAAAGCCTGGACAAGAGCAGAGCGCTATTATCATCAGTTATCAAAAAGTGACCGCGTTATATACAAATTAAAACAAAGTAATTCTGTTTGTGTGCAGTGTATAACAAGACATGTAGGTTGTGGGATTGTTTTGAACAAAATAGGCTTATTAAACATCTAGAAACTTTCGCCGTCACAATTATGAAGGCTCTGATATGAATAATATATACAAATTAATAAACTAATCAACTACAATTGCACAATTCCGTTTGCAGAAAGCACATACTTTGTAGTCAAAATGAGCCTAAATGCAAAATGTTAACCCTGATTAGTGTTAGAAAAGATCCATTTCCAGAAGCATATAAACATAAAATTTGAAAGGTAGTATGTACGTACACACAGTTGTGAAAATGTTAAATAGTTTTAAAATACATATTTGTTGTTTCATTTATCATGTTATCATATTTATTGTTTTAGTGTTTTTCGTAAAGCCATAATTTTGTTATAATACTAGCCTACTGTTTTGAGATGTTTGCTATTTGCAGGGGTGTAAAATACATGAGTAATTTTAGGATTGCTGTACTTAAGTATTATTCTTGGGGTATTTGTTTATTAATGTAAAATGTAAACTGATTATTTGTACTTTTACTTGATTACATTTTTGAAGAAGAAAAAATTCTTTTTACGACTTACAATTTTATTTCAGTTTAAGAAGCACTCATCATTTTTTGTTTTTGCATTTTCTATTTATCTCATGCACATTAAATACGGTAAACAGAAACTCATAAGTGTTTTTGTAGGAAAGAACCAATGAGGTTTGTTTTCATGCATCAAGCACACACATTTCATCTTCAGGTATAACTTTAAACAGGTACATTTCTGGCATCAAAAGTTTGCCAGAAAAAAATATTGTATAATTTTATATATATTCATGTTTTGGTAGGGATGACAGCTTTTTTAAATTAAATGTTACACATTACCAAAACGTATTTAAATGATCATTGTATGTTAAATTAATTATAAATCATGTTTAGTGATGTTCTTACCAGGGAGTGGACTTTTATCATCCCCGGGCTATTTAGGGTGTAAAAAAACTAGGGTAAGTTTGATTCTCAAACACCGCTGTATCAATTAGGATATTAATGTATGGAACCCACAACAATAATAATAATAAAAAAACACAAAAACATATTGTCCCCATTTGTAAATTCGTAGAAAATCATGATAAGTGAGATTCAGTTGAAACTTTAATATTTTATTTGTGGATTTAATTTTAAAAGATGGTCTAAAGCAAAAGAGCTGTAAATATTTTAGAGCTATTAGAGCTCCTTATATTTAAGTTTTCATAGTATATTTAAAAAATATATATTACATTTTGCTGGCAGATTGTTTTTAGTATAAATTAACTGTGTACTTTTCCTGTTTACTTGCAAACTGAGGTCATGTGGAAATAGATGGCTTTCAGAAACAGACCTGCCCTGAGAAATGTTTCCTCTATGTATGTGTACATTGTTGAATTATAATAAATATTTAAGACGATCACTGAACACACTGAAGCAGGTCAAGAGTTCAGTATGAGCGCTGTGCTATGATTAGTGTGATGTATGACAGCACATTTTTAAGTTGTGCTCTCTTCTGAGTGTTTACTCTCTAGTACGTCGCCAGAGATTTATGATTAGAGAGAAAAATTCTCCTTCACAACTGTGTTCAAACAAGAGCTACCGGTCGAGCTAAAGCCCTTTATTTCAGTGACTCTGACATCAATCAAAATAGCAAAACAGCAGCAGAATTGAGCGTGAAGCGATTAGACAGAGCAGCTCGTCAGATCGCTGTCTGGATTCATGCCATCCGACTCTGAATGCTGCTTTTGTTGGGTCACTATATTCATATTAAACGATAACACACGTTTCCAGTGTGCCGAGTTCTTGAACATACAGTGATCCTTTCACCTGAACTCCACTCACTATTTAAACCGCTGGCATGCTTTGTTGTCTTCAGGAATTTAGATTGCTTTAATTGATGCCTTTCTCCATCCTAAATGTCATGAGATGATTTATCAGTACAGCTCTGCATAGAGACATTAACGAGCTATTTTTGGGGAAACACTTCAGGAATGACAGTTTCATTGCATTCATTTGACTTAATAATGGATCCACAGCAGTGAATGGGTGCCGTCAGAATGAGACGAGTATAAACTACATGTAATCCAGAGCCCTCCAGTCCATCAGATAATGTATTGAGAAGACAAAAGCTGCACATTTGTAATAAACAAATGCATCATTTAATGAATCTATAATCCATAACAAATGGTCTGGTCTGAATCAGGAGAGAAATCTGCACCTAACAAGCTCAGACATGCCAAAACAGCTTTAAACAATTGTTTTAATGTTGATATTGATGTGAGAGATGACAGGGGATGGACTTTCCACTAGAGAAGCGTTATGAATTATGGACTCTTATTCTAACCCGAAGCAAGGGTTTGAAGCTGAAAAGGTCTTAATGACGGATTTATTTCTTACAAACACAGAGCTTTTCCCTAGATTTCTCCAAATCTGATGAAGAAACAAACACATCTAAATCCTGGATGGCCTGAGAGTTAGCACATTTTTATTTTAGCTGAACTACTCCTTTAAATGCAATGTTTCGGTCTGGCAAGTGATATGAGACATTTCTATGTAAAACTTTACTCCATGTTAATGGTGATCCTAGCCAGGTGCCGTAGCAGTGTAAACACACATGCATGCGTGCCAGGGTCTACACTGATATATCCAGACAGACAACCAGCACCAATTCCACCTGGACAGATCACCTCCCAAAATTAGACGCATGTCAAGAGAAGCATAATACCAAACAGCAGGACTTTTCTTCACTCGTGGTGTTTGAAGAGTGCATGTAAATCAGTTAGGTTTACTCTTCATCACTGATAATCCTCACTTCAGTGAGGTTCATATATCATGCAACATCTTTTTATTTCAAGTCATTGTGATGCATTCTCTGCCAAGCATTTCCCCAAATATAAACCACACAGACATGAATCAGTCCGGATAGATGCTGGTGTAGAGTTTAATCTTCAAAACAGAAGCACAGTCAAATATCAAAAACCATAAAACATTCAAATGTATAGCATCTTTTCCTCAGTAACAGAGATTTAAATTTTGATATACAGGTTTTTGGTGGCAAAACTTTATTGGAATGAAATCTGACACACTTGTTGCGCCATCTATTGGAAATGCAATGAACTTTTTTTTGGGAAATTCATTGAGAAAATGAAAGGATATATAAGTAAAATGCACTAAAAGGTATTTAAGTACTAAAAAATTTATATTATATATATATATATATATATATATATATATATATATATATATATATATATTTTATTATTATTATTATTTTCTGTTCAAACAGGCTTACTTTGAGGATGAATATGGGTCCATTTAGACGATGGGCATAGAGGAGAAGACTGCTAATTTGAAAAAAGGTTTTGTGTGTGTGTGTGTGTAATCTCTGTGTAATAGGATCAATCTCAAAGGCTGGACAGCTGAGCCAAATTCCCAGTGACTTACATAAATCCCATAATGCAGTGAAACACAGCAGGTGTCGCTCTCACCTAATACACTTTCTTGAAATCAATCACTGTGCGCTGCTGTACTGAGAGTCCTACTCTATTCACCTCTGTAAAACACAATATTTTTGTCCGTTTCATATATTTTGATCTCATACAAGCTGTCAGGAGGGAGAAGCTTCACCATACTCTCCCAAATAAACACGGCCAGGTTTTCTGTGGTGCTGCGTGACACAAATAAACATGAAAATGTCATTAAAAGGGGTGTATTGTGACAGATAGTGTATGTGGCAGAAAAAGAGTCATACCTGACAACATCAGCAAAATACGGCACATCCAGATCCAGATTTTTATGGTCAAGAGGTTTCATGATGGCCTCCTAAAAACAAACATAACTTATTAAAAATGTTTGCATATTTAGCCCCTGTACACGCACATATCTTTACATGCTAAAATTAAAAAAAATGCATTTAAAAATGATTAATAGTAATAAATTTGACATTGATTTAAAATGTCAAAGATATAATTTATATGTAAAATCAATGTTTAGTTATGTTATATTAACTCAAATGTAAATAAATTTCAGCTATTTTTAAATTTCTTGTTAAGTGTAGATGACCGTACCTCAATATTGTCCTTCAGATCAGTAAGATTCATCACCATTCCTGTGTTTCTGTCAATCTATCAAAACAAATAACCATTTTATACATGCACGAATATTAACAATTCACAATACACCAGATCCTTTAGTATTAAAATGTGCATTTATTTTTTCCTAACATAGTTGTAACGTACCTTTCCCCGAACTGTCACTTCAACTAGAAAAATATAAATAACAAAAAACTTGTTTACATGTGTGCATGAATGAAATATATGAGAAATAAGCATCACGAAGGTTAACAATGCATGTGATCATGTATGATAACTCACCTGTGTAGTTATGACCATGACCATTAGGATTGTTGCATTTTCCAAATATTCTTTTGTTCTCCTCATCACTTAATGATTTGCTAAAATAAATATGTGAACATACATTAATACAACCACCACCCCTACTACTTCTACTACTAATAGCTATTATTATTATTTAAATTAATCCTTTTGACAATGACTTGAAATAAGCAGCTGTTAACATTTAGTCGTGCTGGTGAAACTACATTTCCCATAATTCCGTCGTGATGACGCAACACGTGTCGGTCTTCCCGCAACAGTTTGCAAGTATTATTCAGAATTCAGATTGATTTTTTGGACTGATGTGCATGGGTTTACCCAAACCTGTGCTCATATATTGATGTTGAATTGAGAAAGGTTCACTATGCGAAGTTACAATGACAAACACAGCGTTCAGCGGATGTATGCAGAACCCTACTGCGATATCGACACAAAAACAGACACACTTTCGACCACAAAGCAAACCGTGGATTGTTAGTCGTTGTTGATTTGCTCTCAATAACTTACCTGTGTAAGCGATGGCAGGCGCTGAAGCTCTGCACGCGCGTGATGAACCCGATGCGCTCAGACATGATGATGACGATGATAAAGATGAAGATGATCAGGAGCGCGCGTTTATGATGCTTTGCGATCACAGTTGCACTACACTGGCGCTTCTTATTATAATCGTAAAGATTTCATGTTTTTCAGTTCGATTTCAGGTTAATGGAGGCGTGGCTTCATCAACCCGCCCCCATCTGCAGGTCATGCTAATCGATTATAGTATGACATCAGCACTTTCCACGTGCATGACTCTGCTCATGAGCGTCATGTGTCTTCCTAAATTCCTGTGACGAATGTCATGTTTTGTGCATTTTATAATATACAATAATATAATTTAATATTAAGTTAACATTACAGATTATAACATCTAAATTATTAATATAAACACATTTAATTAATTTATACATTACTATTATAAAACATATTTATTGTTATTAATATAAAAAATAGTTCCTAAAATAGTAGTGTAGGTACACACACACACACACCCACACATTTTAATTGTATATTCATTAGTAATATTGTACCATAATATTATTAAAAAAAAATGTGTAACAACATATAATGTACTTTTGATCTGAATATTATTCACTATATGGTAACTATATGATAGTTATGAAGTTCTTTATCTATAATTTTAATCTTATATTACATTTGCATGTACAAAATATGTATGCAATATATGGACCTTGATAAATGTTCATGTATGTAAACCTTACTTTACAGTAGGTTATCTAATTTTTCACAATGATAGGATAACCTTGTACCATATCGATAAAAAAATAAATAAATACAAGGGGTAAGAAAATATGCTCTCTTGTTATCAACAACAGAAAGTTCACCAAACATTACGTCAAAGTTTCCCATACTGCACTTCTGAAGGAATTGCAGAGGGTTTAAATGAAAAGCTAATATTTAATGAAATTTAATAAAACAAATAAAACAGTTACTGAAAAAAAAAAAGAAATATGGCAGGTAAACATATACAATGTGACCATAACTAGTGTCAGAGAACCATGCACATGCAAATCTGATAATGAATTAATAAAAAAAATATATATTTTTTTTAATCTCAGGGGTACTTCAAATAAAAACATACAAGGTGAGGATCAATATATTAGAGGATTAAATGGCAAAAAAGTTGATGAATTAGCATTCTAATGTTTTTGAAAGACAAACGTCTTCCAAAGTAATAAATGATAAAATAACCAACTGAGTGACTATTAAAATAATCATGAATGTGTTCATCAGTAGTTGATGCAGTGTTGAAACACTTCTTAAACCTGAAACGATTTAGACAAAAATCTTCTTCGATGGCATGGTGAAGCACCTTTATTTTTAAGAGTGCATTGTGTGCACGCTTAAAAACTAAAAATAGTAAAAGTGGTGGTTTGTAATCTGTACTGCAGAATGATTTTAATCCTACATTACATTTGTATGCACTCACTGCAAAATGGGAACTTTAATTAACACGTATGCAAACATCACCCGGGTAAACTGGTTTTGTAACAGCTACTGCCATATTGTGGTGTAATCCGAATGCATCAAATAAGATCAGGAGGTCTCCTGCTGTTACATAAGCTCATAGTCTTTCAAGACTAACTCCTTGTCTGCCAACTATCAAATCAAAAGACGCTCCAGCTATAATCACTTTGTCCTCTTTAATCCTCAGTTGAGTTTAAATAGCAGACAGTGCCATTATCTTGAACACTGGTCACACTTCGCAAAATGGGCAATGCTAAAAGTGGAGCGCTTTCCAAAGAGCTTCTGGAGGAGCTGAAGATGAACACCAAGTACAGCGAGGAGCAGCTGTATGCATGGTACCAGAAGTTTCTGAACGAGTGTCCGACGGGCCGCATCAGTCGAGAGCAGTTTGAGAGCATCTACGCCAGCTTCTTCCCCGACGCCGATCCCAAGGCTTACGCTCAGCACGTCTTCAGGAGCTTCGACGCCGACAGCGACGGGACGCTGGACTTTAAAGAGTACATTGTGGCTCTGCATCTGACCTCCTCAGGGAAGACCGTGGAGAAGCTGGAGTGGGCCTTCGCTCTGTACGATGTAGACAGGAACGGCACCATCACCAAAAACGAGATGCATGAAATAGTCAAGGTGAAAACTAGCACAGAATGATTACTTGCATACAAACTGTGGTCCATTACTTTTGATTGAAAATTGCTTTTGTGTGTAGTCCCTTAAAACTGGATGTAAATAAGTGGTATAATATATTTGAAAGGAAAATTATGGGAGTAATCCAGATTACATCCAGCACTGATTGTAATGTACTGCCATCAGAATATGTGCTCTTCTCTGCAGTCAATATTCAACATGATCTCCAAAGAAGACCAGAAAAACCTTCCGGATGATGAGAATACTCCTGAAAAACGAACAGATAAAATTTGGGACTTCTTCGGGAAAAAAGAAAACGGTAAGTGAGTTTAAGTGTAAATGTGTGACATAGATCCATCCCCTTTAACAGAATAAGCTTTATTGAGTTTTGAAGAGTGCATTTTCTCTGTATCATCAGGTAAAATAACGGAGGGCGAGTTCATTCAAGGAGTCATGGACAATAAGAACATCCTCCGTCTGATTCAGTTTGACAAACCACAAAAGGTCCAAGAGCGGCTCAAAGAGAAGAAGCAATAATCTTTGTTTGTTTTTGGTTTGCATTTTACTGCGATCTGATTCTCTCTGTTTCATGTGCACTGTAATACTTTTGATTTCTGCTGTGATGTGTTGACCAAGATTTCAATACAATATATGCCATGGAATATACATGTTATAATGCTGCGGTAGAAAACATGAATGAAATGGACAGTTAAAAGCTACATATCTTGACATTTAGTTACAGTGAAATACAAAGATACAATCAGATCACTGGCATAAAAAGAGGGTTCATTCACAATTATCACCGACCATGTGCTGTGAAACCACATGCAAATTATGTAAGTAATACACAATTTTGCTTCCCACTCATTTGCTCATGAATAAAACGCAATATGGAACAGTCATGCAAACCGTTTCATTTTAGTCTTCTACTGGTACTAATTATAGTATACAGTGCATGCATAAAAATTAAGATGTTGTTAATTTAATTGCACTGCCTTTGCAATGTTAAAAAGTGGCTCTCAACTGTTGCATTTTGAAAAAAAAAATGCATTAAAAAATGCAAATCTAAATGCAACAATTTAACAATTTTACTGTATCTAGCATAGTTAGGAAAATAAATATGATAATATTACCACTTTAAGATATTTTTCAGTCTATGGCAACATTAATGAATTTCAAGACTTTACTGTTGTCTTTATACATTAGTTTTGGTTCTATATTAATATCCAATGTAAAATCTGTGTTGTGAATCGTAACCAGTCGAAATCCAATGATCAAGATGATGAAGCAGGTAATGTGTGTTGTATTAGAGCATCATTATTCATGGGCTGTTTTCAGTCACAGTCCTTATATGTTTCCTCTAATCTTGTTGTTTAATAAACTAATGTTTGAATGTTTAATTTGACCAACAAAAGTAATTTGTTGAGAATTTCGAAGCTCAGATTGTGGAGCTCCATCCAAACACTTTGCCTTACTGTGTATACACATACAAAAATCAGGTATCAAAAACATCATTGAAGCCATTTACAGTGGTTAATATATATTTCCTTATTTACATATTTATAGAAAAACCATTGTGAAACTGGGGCCGATGACAGACGTTAAAACTCACTCTCCTCTATGATCTCCTCCATTGTCTCTCCTAAAGTCATTTCCCCATCGCTGCTGGAGAGGCTCTTCCTCGTGTAAAACTCCAGGCCGAAGCT
Organism: Carassius auratus; assembly: GCF_003368295.1. NCBI lineage: Eukaryota > Metazoa > Chordata > Actinopteri > Cypriniformes > Cyprinidae > Carassius > Carassius auratus. Next base: position 17,512,274 of record NC_039254.1, read on the forward strand.
CCGCCCACACTGCAAATCCTCTGCTGATTGGACGGTCACCTGCAGCGGATGTCCCTGTGTGGGGGCGTGGCTTCCCTCCTCATTGGATCCGCTCTGTTCTGTGGTTTGTCTGGGTCTCTTTTGTGAGCACTTCCACAGGTGTTTGGGGTGAATATCTGCAAAGCAGTTGTGCGCCTCAAAGTGATTGGAGGACATGAACAGCTGCCACTTCTTCTTCAGCTCAGCCTGGACCTGGAGGACGTGTTACCAAAGTTAGGTCTATGGTGTAAGATATTCTCAAACTTAACCTTTTTAGTAAGGGAACAAAACTTTGCAAGTGCTTTAAGATCCTCAAAATGCACCATTTTTTTTTTTTTTTTTGATTTTATTTCACACACTTTTGGTAGGCTACTAAATTCTTATGATAAACAAGAATATGTACATCTGCTGACGAACAATTGCAACATGAAAAATCGTCAGTATGGAAAAAAAACTACTGTAGATGTGTGTATGTGGTGCATGTGTATAAATTTCAAATAATTTCAAATTTTTTAATTAATAAAAAAGGGGTAAATGCAGTAACAACATGACACTAACATAATAACATTTAAAATTTAGCATTTTTTTCTTTTCACTTTAACTCATTATTGAGAAGTGGCTGATGAGATTAATTATAAAATATAAGAACAGAAATGTGAAAATAGTATCATGATTTTAAATGCATTATGAGGGTTAAAGTTCAAATATCTTCACCAAACGTACCTCTCCATTTGCAAAGCAGTACAGCACTGCAACTAAAAATCCCTGTTGAACAATAAAGCTCACAGTTAAAGGTTCTGGTGAGGCAAAATACAATATAAAAATGATTTTTCTAAGTTGTACATAATAAGTTTTTAAGTAAAAAAAAATATGTTTTTTTCAAATTAGTTGCCTTTTTGTAATCACTGGTGAAATTTACGGACAATTTCTGAATTAAACAATATTTTTTTCAACTTTCTAGTCAGAAAGTAAAAAACAGCAGTTTTCCAGTCACCTGGAAAGAGCTCAGGAACAGATTGATGAAGTTTCGAGCATAGCGGATGTTTCCCTCAACTGATTCATCTATAATTAATGTAAAGACGATTTCATGGACCCCGAGCAGAGGAATCAAAACAAGCGTTGCTCTGGCTAAACTGAGAAAATCAAGCAAACCACATGAAATGAGTCTCGTCACCATCAGTTTTATATGAACAAACATATTTGAGATAAGCAGTGACTAACCTGTATCTGTAGTCAGTGAACTTCACCTGGTCAGCCTTTAACTTAGAACGCAGAAGTCTGATGATTTTCAGAAAAATGCAAAATATGACCTGAAAGACAAGTGAGTGTATGATTACATCAACATTTGATTCACATTTCCTTATACTATAAGTATCTTTTTTCAGCAGGACTGAGTGGTAATTAATTATTGAATTAGTTTATTACTCTATATTTAATCAAAATGCATTTAATTTAATTTAAATGAATGTCAAAAAGTTTATTTGATTTCACATTATGTATATTTATAAATCAACAATCCACCATTTTCGGGGGGGGGGGGGGGGTGTTAATTAAGTTTTTATTTTATAATTTTTAATAGCCTATATTTCATCAATATTTAATTTTACTGAATTCTGATGCAATTTTATCAAGCAATTATTTAGTTATTATTATTTTTTAATACTTTAAATTACATCAATTAATTAGGGGTCATCGGATGCAAAATTCACTTGTACGTGTTGTTTGAACTGAAATGTGTACACATCCACGGTATAATGCAGTGCTTTTTTAAAAAAAAACCTTTCACATATCAAGCCTATTCTCAGATTCCTGCACAGGCCCCTCCCACGATTGTTGATTGACAGTGGAATCAGTCTTTGTTTCTGAAGATGAATGTGTCCCCCGATTTACCTAAATGCGTCTATGTTCGCACAAATCATTCGTGATCCACCTTTAGCTCCAGAAAAAGTGAGTATAAGGTTTTTTTCTGAATTAATATTTGCAAATCGCCTTTCCTAACAATGTACTAGTTAGCAAGTTTCACTTCAGCTCAGAAGAGAGGGGCGGGGTTAGCAGAGCTCATTTGCATTTAAAGGAACATGCACTAAAACGGCTTGCTGTGTTTTACACCACCATTGAGAAATTTGAACCAAAGTATGTTATAGACTTTTCATAAAGAACTTAAAGAATTATATCAAACTGTGGGAAATGGGCATCCGATGACACCTTTAAATACACACAATTTATTACAAAATGATTTATATGTGTACATGTATTATGATGGTCTGCCTCTGAATAAAGGGATCAAACACATTTTGAATATTTCTTATACAGAATCAGTGGTGATGCAAATGACCCGTTTCGTCTGTTGTAAATGTCATGTTTTCCGGCTCGTTCCCATGAGCTTGTGACCAGCATGAGACGTGAAACACGAGGAACGACTTCAACTACAGTGAAATCAGCATTACAGCATGACAGCAGAACAGATGTAAACCAACTAACCCTGATTTTCTCCTTCCACAGTCTTCACATTAAATATGGCATCAAAAGAAAACAACTACAAAAGAAAAACAAGCCATTTTAAATGAAATTCATAAGGCATTATACTCACAATCACTGATAAAGTTAATGGGCCTCTAATTATCCACCAGATCCAACTGATGTTATTTAACCAACAGCTTTAAAAAAAGGAAACATATTATTATTTATAATGCATTATATATAAATGCTTTATTTGAATTATAGTAACAATTATTTATTAAGAAATATAATGTCATTATATTAAAAAAAAACATTTATGTTTAGTTTTATATACTATACATGAGAAGATCACTGGAGTACATTTAACAAGACAATGCAATTATAATTCAATGTGTATCTAAGTAATTATTTGTGAAATGTAATATTAATTTCTGAATGCAAATAGTTTCAAAATTAATCCTACACCATTTTTTTCAGTGCATATCATTACCAAGAACATTTATTCCACCATAAAATATCTCCTCACCCAAATGGTTATCTGTATTACATACAAAACCCTGTTTAAAGTGTCACTCAGAAGTAAAACAGGCACATACCTTTTATTTTCATACAAAGTTTTGGCAACAGTCCAGGGAATCACAAACAGTAATGGAGTTCCTGAACGGGTTCATCGGATAAAGTGGGAGAATTAATAAGTCATATTTAAATGTATGACGTATGTTTAAAGAAAATAAAAAGGAAAGAGCATTTGTGACCCTGGACCACGAAATCAATCTTAAGTGTCAAATTGTTGAAATCTAGATTTATGCATTATCTGAAAGTTCAATAAATAATCTTTCCATTGATGTAAGTTTTATTAGGATCGGACAATATTCGTCTGAGATACAACTATTTGAAAATCTGGAATCTGACGATGCAAAAAAAATCAAAATATTGAGAAAATCACCTTTACAGTTGTCCAAATGAAGTCTTAGCAATGCATATCACTAATCAAAAATTAAGTTTTGATATATTTATGGTAGAAGATTTACAAAATATCTTCAGGGAACATGATCTTTACTTAATATCATATTGATTTTTGGCATAAAAGAAAAATCTATAATTTTGACCCAAATTTTTTTTGGCTACTGCTACAAATATCCCCCAGAGACTTAAGACTGGTTTTGTGCTCCAGGGTCACATTTCCATGTAGTAAAAACAAGTCTCACCCCATCCTATAACCATATATTTCTTAAGAAGTCTTTTCCTGGTCAGAACTGCAGTGAACAGCAGCATGTGCAGAAATATCGCCTCCACTAACAGCCAGAAGTAATTACACCCAACAAAATATTCCAGCGACACCTTTGAAGCCTTGCAGACGAATGAAATCTAGAAGGTGAACATTTATATTACTCTATTTATTTAGTTATTTATTTGATAAAATTCAGTAAGTTTTGTAGACTTGAAATAATTCTGCAAAACTAAAAAAAAACAGACACATAAACAAATGTTTCTGTACCGTAGAATTTGTGTAGCTGCTCCAACCGATCTCATCCCTGGGCATGTTTTTATACACGACTTGTAATATAACCTCTTTGATAATTACTGCTATGGCTCTAAATATGAATGATACAAAGAGATTCATGTGGATGTAGTTCCTCGTACAGTGAAGCTTCCTGAAAACAACAGGTAAAAATCATTTATTTCTTGGTCAGGGACAAATAAAATTAGGATATCAGATATCTGAAGCCAGCTCTGGGCTGGAACAGAATAAATGACCGGACAGGACAGAATGGAATCGATTTGATTAATGAAAACAACGCTTGGAAATGTAAGTACAAAAATAAATCGAATTATGTAAGTACAGTGACAGAGAACATTGGCGAGATGTCAACATAGTGAACAGGATAGAATGTCTACAATCCCAATAATTCAATAGTTTATTGTAATCTGTATGACTAATGGTACAGAATCCAGCGTTAACCAGTGAGATTATGATTAAAGTGTTTTGAGAAATAGTGAAGGATACCATTATTGCAAGCAACTGTGTATCAGTTACATTTAGAAACTTAAGGGGACCAAACACCAAGCCCTGCAGAACACCGCTCACCTCAGAAGACTCATGATCAGAACAGCCAAGCAAAGAGAGGAAAATGACAGCGAGTATCCTACAATGGACAAGACTCTCAACACAGACTGCCGAAACACTTCTTCTTCCTGTGTATGAAGGATACTGTTGTAAAAATCATTCCGTGATGAAAACCATGCGTGTATTGTAGCAGTATTTACCTTGGACTTGAAAAAAGAATCGTTTTCACATTCTGACTGATTTCTCCATATGGTGCTGGAATTCTCCTCGGTTTTCCAAGTCCCGTTGACCGTGCATTCCTTGTACACGTTTCCAGTAGCACCTGAAAATGACCACCATAAATTTCTGTCTAATTCGAAAATGATACATTATCAGTCAAACAATCATTAGGATTTTTTTTTTTTTTTTTTTTTTTTTATGTTTTTGAATGAAGTCTCTTCTGCTCACCAAGACTGCATTTATTTGGTACAGTAAAAACAGTGAAATATTATTACAATCTATGTAAATAAATTATAAAATGTAGTTTATTTCCATTATCAAAGCAGAATTTTCAGCATCACTACTTCCAGTCTTCAGTGTCTCCTAATATGCTGATTTGGTACTTTAGCTTTGCCATCACAGATCTACTTTCTAAAATATATATTAATACAAAAACAGGCATTTTATATGTAAAAAATAATTGTTACAATGTTACTATATCAAATATATGCAGCCTTGGCGAGCAGAAGAGACTGATAATTATTATTTTAATTTTAGTTCACAAAATAATGCTACAAGATGCAATGACACAACTAACTCTTTAACTCTTTAACTACAGTATAATTAGACAAAAGTGTTGAACTAGAACAGAATAAGTGACCTTCGTTGATCCAAGGTAAATAAGGAGGGCAGGGTACAGACACGATCCCAGGAGATGAATGTGGCCAACACGCAAAAAAATCAAATGCTCCATTGCAGAAAATTCCTATAGGGTGATTTGTACAAGAGATAGTATAATCTGTATGTGTGTGTTTGTGTATAGAAATATATCTATATCTACACATTTCAACTGGTTTCACTCACCAGTTCCAGTAGGAAAAGTGGCTTTCAGGAACCGTGTGCAGTTCTCTTGATATTCACCACGTTTATAGATCAGATCATCCAGCATGGAGCCTGTGACCTTTACAAAACCATAATACATGACATTTACTTGCTGGTAATGTGTGGATTTAGTATTACACTATAAGTCCTAATGAGATCTTATGTTTTCATTTGGGCTGGTGTACAGCAGATGTACCATTCATGGCACCTTTTCATACACAAGATGGCAGTATTTATAAATGTTCTCTATGTTGCTCTCTTAAACATGTCTTTTAGCTTTATCAAGCTTTTAGTCACCAACTTTGCATTTTTAGAAGTTTCTCGTTTGAAACTTGTTTTATTAGGACTTGACTAATCACTGTGTGCTTGCCATTGGAGGTGATATTAAACACATTTTCATCTCTGCTACAATGAACAGATAAATATTTACATTCTTCCTCATTTGGAAAGCCAACTCTTGAATGTCAGTTGCTTGGATGCGTTCTTGTTACTCACTTGGGTTTAATGTTTCTATCCTAAGTAGGACTAGATGTAATAAAACACTGATAAAGATTTTACTATATTTAACACAACTTATTAATATTAAGTAAATCTATATTAAATAATATTTAAAGTGAGTTATGTATTTAAGACACTATTTTTAATAGAAAAACCAGTGTTTAACAAGATCCTTACTAATATTTATATGAGGAACTGTATTACTACAAGAGCACTTTATGCACATAAAAATGAACACATTATAAACGAGCACCATCCTCCTGAAATGACAGTATATGTACAAATAACAGGATTTGCTGGACAAAACCCTATTTTGAGGTTAAAAGTCAACATCTCACTTCTGTTTCATAATATTCAGCAAAATCTGTTTAATTTGCTATATAAGATTTACTCAGAACTTTCACCGAAATGTTAACAAATCTTAGAAATATCTGCGCAGACAGGGAGGGTTATAACTTCATCCAATGCACTGTAATTCTACTGCGCTCACAAAGATTGCACAAAACTGTATATGATGACATTTGACACAATTGAGAAAGTGACCAAAATGCACACAGACACTTTTGTATTTTAGAATCTTTTGTGCATTGGTTTAATCATATATATTTATATAAAATTTAATTATATATAATTTAATTTTATGCTTTTTTAATAATTGTATGTTTGAAAAAAAAAAAAAATTAAATATATATATATATATATATATATATATATATATATATATATATATATATATATATATATATATATATATATTACATACAATTATTAAAAAAGCATAAAATTAAATTTGGCATCAGTTTTAATGACAGTTTACAATAATTTGCACACTTCAAAACTACTAATTTGCAGTTGATAAGTGTGTGAAAAACATATCAGATTCCTCTTTCTCAGTTAAACTGTTACTAAGAAAGCACTAGGCTATATTTTCACACAGGTTTTAATAGCAACTTGCAAAACTGTCCAGCCTTTACAGGCTCTTTTATAGCTTTTTATAAGTTGGGCTGCATCGTAAATGTTTAATCACATCATAAATGTTTAAGAGACCTTTACACAAATCACACTCAGATGATCATATCTGGAGCATATTTTGCAATGTTTCTCCAACATTGCCGAACTCTCTCTGTGCTAATCTCTAGAGATTCATGTCTGTCTGCTTGACTTTCAGGGTATGTGGATTTATATGAGAGCTTAAACAACAACATATGGGCAGAGATATGCCTAGGTATCTGTTTATAATAATATCAAGATATAGCATTTGATGTATGATACAAATTCGGTGCCCAAAAAGTGATTTATTTTTATTAATTACAAAGAAACGGCAAGTAACACATTGAATTAAGCATGTAATAATTCTTGCATTGAATTAAGCAAGTAAAAAAAACTTTTAAAATGCATTTCGAAAATGTCTGCAGAATTTATAATGTTGCAATAATTTACAACTTTGAAAAACGAAGGATACTTTTAAGCTAATTATTACGCCAGAAAACATTTGTAAAGGATGCACTCTGAAACCATTGTCACTCAAAGAATGCTTCTTCATTTTAAAAATATTTACAAATAATTTTGAATTACATTTTGAAGTGGAAGTAAAATGCAACTGAATGCGTAGATTGTATAATCTTCAAATAATTTGTATTTCTTCTTTTTTTTATTCTATTAACTATCCTAATAACTTAAGAAACCTCTTATTTTATTTAAAAAAATATTCTTTTTTTTAAAGTTTCTACCATTTTAACCAACGAACTACACACACAAAAAAAGTTGTTGTAGGATTTACTTAGAAACCATTTTCGCTCAGAAATTGTTAGTATATTTCACCAATAATTACAAAGAAAATATCCTCAACTGAACTAAAGACTAAAACAGTATTTTCTTGTAAAACAAGTGTATTGACTGCAGTTTGCAAAGCTAAAAAGCATCAAATGAAACTTTTTCTGGATGTCATTGACTCACCTGACCGCCGTAGAGAAGCACAATAAGAATCCAGAGCTGAACTCTGAGAGCAGCTCTTCTCTCCGCGAGCAGCATGAACACGGCTCGATATTCACCTGTCCATGAACAGAGCTCCAGCTCGTCACACCGTGTCCCTCAGACCACTGCAGATCCTCTCAATCATAGCGTTTCCTGTCCTCACACTGGATTTCCTGTTGGTCTTTTGACGCGGCTGCTCTGGTCTGGATGAGAGCGGGAGCCTCTTCTGTTGTCTAATCTCCGAATGAGAGCGTCTGCGCTGCTTCACTCAGTCCTGCTTCACTTCTGGCCCTTCCCAGCCAATCAAGATAAGGAGAGACCAGAACTTCACTGCTACGGCTTCTGAAACACAGAGCAAACACAACACAGCTTTTAAAGAGAACAGAATCTGAGCATTTTCATCAACAGTTTCATATGTGTTATTAGATCATCAAAACTGTAGAAATATGGGAGAGAAAGAAATACTGGTCACAGATTCAGCTCTAATGTTATGCAGCCTGCGAAATATAAAAAGGCTTTGTAACTATAATTAGAATAAATAAAAAACGAAAAAAGTACCACGTTCCACATAAAACAGAGCCTGAAAACTAAGTCATCTTTTTTCACCCTATCATTTTCACATTATTTCTAATAATAATAATAATAATACTAAAGAAATAAAAACATCAGAAACTGTGCAAGAAATTGTGCAAGTGATATAGTTAAATATTTTTGGTTTAATTTTAACCCTGTTACTAAAAATTTAGGACATTTTAAACCTTATATAAATAGCATAGTTAAAACAACTGCAGAAATATTCCAGAAACATTAAAAAGGTTTCAAAACTTGAACTTATTAGGTTCATGTTTTGGGATCAATGTTGTCTTGAAGCTGCTGATATTAAAGAAAAATATTAGTTTAATCATTTTCTCTTACAATAACTTGGGAAACAGGGTTGAATTTTTGAGCTTGTGGACTGCAGTCGACACTAAATTTGTCAAAATGTTAATAAAATGCATGAATAGGACATCAAGCCATACCACATTTGTGGAAAGTACCAATCATAAATTTGCTTACATTTCAATAAATCACTGTTATGAGCAGGCCATCATCTAAAAGCCTCTGGGTTGGTCTTCGAACTAAACTCACCTTATTACGTGCCAGCCATTTGTCAAATAAAACTAATAAATAACACCAGACGCCTCTGCTCTTATTGTGCTAATAGAAATGCTAATAGAAATTAACTTCACTAGACCTTCAGCAGCATGCAAGCACTTCACTCATTAAGATAATTACCTGCCATAATGTACAATTATCCACTTTTAACACAATCTACTATTAGGGATAGGAATTTAACGTTCTTCATTCAGGAAGTCAATTACGATGCATTATCAAAATGAAAGTGAAATTACTTTAATGCATTAATGCAACATCCATCATCAGACAAACTTCCACATTTGCATATGCTTTTTTCACTTTAATGACATGCATATTATGCATATATTAAAATAACAACATGTTCCACTGCTATGAAGATCTTACTAATGCAATTCAATCCAATGGAGAAATAATTCAAGATAGAATAAAGACGTAATACTTACATGTAAGAGCTCATCTAAAGTATAGAGAAGACTACTGAGAATTTAAGGGAACATCTTAAGCATCTTCTATTAAGATATGCAAATGATGATCCCTGTGAATTTGTCATTTTGACACCCACTAGCTTAATGAACTCTATGCTTATGAAGTAAATCGTTTGATTCTGAATTCCTGTGATAAAGAGTCCATATGAAAGTGAATCATGACTGTGTCCGGTCAGCTTTCCTGCGTTTGATGCTACGTGTCTCGCAGATGTAAACAAAATGGGCAACGAACTTGAGCAGTCTGACAGTCTGAAGCTGAAGTGTGTTCTCATGATCTCTCTCGCAGGGTCAAGATGAGCGACAGATATACAAAACAGAACAGAGGAAAAACAAATGTGCAGAAACATCGAACTAACTCTTCCATCACTGACGGCCGTGCTTAACATCAAGAGCTTCAAAAATAGCCAAATCAGTACTGCTATACGATGAAAGATATACACTACTGGTCAAACGCTTCGAATAAGGATTTTTTTCAGTATTTTTTATTTTTAAGGAAGTCTGTTCTGCTAACTGAGGCTGTCTTTATGTGATCAAAAATACAGTTATCAATAAAGTTTAAAAAGCACAGTAGCTTAATGGAAAATAAATCACTATAAATCACTATTTCATCAATACTTTTACTTACACTTAGCACTAGACATAAACCCAGGGGTCGCTGGTAAAGAGAGGGGAACAACGTATAACAGCATAACTCATAAATCTCTCGTGTTGGATTTCAAATGACCTTGAGAGCAATTTCTCCTGTTTTCTTCCAGGCTTTTTTATTTCCCATCAGGGCATGACCAGGGCGACTATGCACATAGTGCTTGTGTGTTGACTTCAGGCACACGCCGCATGCTCATCTCCAACACATCACAGTGATAAATGAGTGCATTAGCACCTATGAGGTGTGTGACTGTATGTAAACACTGAGCAGCGAGCATGCTAACAACCACACCAACATGCTAACATTTGAACTTCACAAAGCCTACAATTAAATATCACTAATGAATCACCCTACTATCATGACATAAAATTAAATAAGTTTACTTAACTTATTTGAACATTTCACACAACAGCTTTCATGTAAAAAAAAAAAACATTAGCTTAATGAGGCTAACGCTAACTGATTTGCAAAAAGTCTGCAACAACAGGAGTTTTCTTCAGTAGTTTTCTCTTTTAAAACCAACATTTCAAAGCTTGGTTACGCCAGTTTCACAATGCACATTGACTTCAGCTCTCATAAACATATATTCAAGAAAAGTTCTAGCATTGCCAAAGACTAATCGAAAAAAGCAAAAAAAAAAAAAAAATTCACGAAAATATTTCACAATATATAGGCTTTTATAAAGTAAAATAAAATACTGGAGTGAACTACTCACTCATTGTTTGAAAGATACAGCGACAGACACAAAAACAACACTTTCTATTCAGTAAATCTGACTGAATCTAGTGATTTAAACTGCTTATAACTGCATTTTGGTGTTTGGCATTGGCTGACTCTTGAAAATCATGTTATTATAGATGGATTCTATTAGAGAAAAAATAGATGTGGTAATCAAGTCCATTCACTTTCTACAGCCTCAGCTCTGTCGCATTTCACATTTTACTGATATAATGAACATGATAAATACAATATAGGCTTGAAAACTTGAGAAACATTTAGGATTTCCTATATTTATGCATAAATATCACCCAGGATTTTTGCAAAAGTCCTTAAAGTAGACAAAGAGAATCCAATCAAACAAAAATATTTTCTATGTCGCTAATTTATTCAGGATAGCGATCCTATATTACATATCTGTGAGTGACAAAAGTAAGCAGCACTTAAAGATGCACTGTGCATTTTTTTCTTTGATTGTTCTCTTTTTATCTGACATCTCTCTCTATCTATAATCAATCTGCTAGTATCCGTCCTGTGCACTCAAATTAAACGCTCTCTTCTCTCTATAATTACTAGACATGACCTTTACTGTTACAAGTGTGTTTTGGGACACTGTGGTCAAAAGAGTTTTCCAAATAGTGCTCAATACACCTTTAATTTGAAGGTAAAATTAGAGTCCCTCTGTTCAGAGGTGGTTTTAATCAGTGCCACTGTCTGCCCTGTTATATTTAAAGAACAGGGATCTATTAAAGTTTGATCGTGTTTGTGGAAGTGTATCATGGGACGAACAAAGGAGATCTATGAGGACCTCTAAAAAAGAGTATTGCTCATCAGGCTGGAAACGGATACAAAACCACCTCTAAAGAGTTTGGACTCCACATTTTGACTCCTCAGATTGTGTACATATGGAGGAAAGTCAAGACCTTCCCCAGAAGTGGTCCACCAGCAAAGATCACTCCAAAAGCAAGAATTGTAAGTCTGCAAGATTGCAAAGTAACTTCTACTAAAACTTCTACAACTAGGCTGTACTCGCATTAGCTAATGTTAACGTTCATGAGTCCACCATCAGGAAAACACTGAAAAACCATGGTGTCTTTGGCAGAGCTGCAAGAAGAAAGCCGCTGCTCTCCATAAAGAATATCGCTGGTCATCTGCAGGTGGCTAAAGAATATAGCTTTTTCATTTTTACATGAGAAGTGTTATGCTTAACGAAATTTGAGCATAGGAATTTTCTCTCATCTATGAAACATGGTGGTGGTAGTATCATGGTTTGGGCCTGTTTTGTTGCATCTGAGCCAGCACAGCTTGCCTTCATTGATGGAACAATAAATTCTTCCGACAAATTCTAACAGAAAATGTCAGGACATCTGAGAACTGCATCTCAGAAGAAAGTGGGTCATGCAACGAGACAACAACCCCAAGCACACATGTTGCTCTACCAAAGAATGGTTATAGAAGAACTGTTTTAGCCGAGTCAAACTCCAGATTTTAATTAAAATGATATGTTGTGTAAGGAGCCGAATCAAGCTGTTCGTATGAGGAAACACACCAACATCACAGATTTGAAGCAGTTTTTTCATGAGGAAAAGGCTAAAATTCCTACAAGAGTTTGTGCAGGAATGATCACCAGTTATGGGAAATGTTTACCTGCAGTTTTTGATGCAAAAGGGGGTCGCACCAAATACTCAAAGCAAAGATTCTCATACAGGTATGTACGACTGGATCATTTTTCTCAATAAATAAATGAAAAAGTATATAGTTTTGTCTCATTTGTCTGATTGGGTTCTCTTTGTCTACTTTCTTTGCCCCCTTTTTGTAACACTTTATAATAACTTTAATTTATAAATCATTAACCATTACACATTATATAATGCTAAACTACAGTGCCCAGGAGATGACATGGTTGGTTCACTTAGTTTTATCATGGCCACATTTGTGTATGTGTGTATCTATATTAAGCTACAAGGCACAGCTAGCATGCTAGTCGCTCTTCCACTAATGATGTATCATTCAACTTTACAGAAAATGACGTTTCTACAATATATTAGTAGAAACTTATTAGTGGTGACTGCCAGTTAATGTACACAGGGCAGAAATGTACAGAAAAATCAAAGACATAATCAAACAGACGATGAACACTATTAAAGCTGCAGTAGGTAACTTTTGTAAAAATATATTTTTTTACATATTTGTTAAACCTGTCATTATGTCCTGACAGTAGAATATGAGACAGATAATCTGTGATTAAATCAAGCTCCTCTGGTTCCTCCCAGTGTCCTATTGCCATTTGCAGAAATACATCGCTCCCGGTAAGAAACAACCAATCAGAGCTGCGGTCTGTAACTTTGTTTGTGTTCAAAATGTAGAAAAATGTATATAATAAGCGAGTACACCATGAATCCATTTTCCAAACCGTGTTTTTGGCTTGTCCTGAATCACTAGGGTGCACCTATAATAAGTGTTTATATTCGGACTATTTTAGATTGCTTCGGGGGTACCGCGGCGGAGTAACCCAGTACCTTTGTGATTCTTCATAGACATAAACAGAGAGAAGTAGTTCCGGCTACGATGTTCTTCCACAAGACGCAAGCAGTTCTGTTTATTAACCGCTAGAGCGTCAAAAGTTACCTACCGCAGCTTTAACAGCAATTATTATATGTTGCAATCAAACTTCATCAATATAATGATCTGAAACTCATGAAATGTTGTGCAAGAACAATTAAACATAGAAAACACTCACAAGGAGCACTCAGTAGTGACCCGGACCGTCCGACTCCAGATCTTGATTCCCTAGAACTCATAAGAGACAAACTGAACAGACATGCCAAAGAAAATAGGTTTAACTGCTGTTCTTCACTTGAAGAATGTGTTGTTTGTAAAGCTTTTTTTTTAGTGACCCTTACATAATGTTGGTTAGCTAAACCCTTACTGCATCCGCATTAAAGGAGTAGTTCATTTAAAATAAAAAATTTGCTGAAAATGTGTGCTCACCCTCCGGCCATCCAAAATGTAGATGAGTTTGTTTCTTCTTCAGATTTGGACAAACGTAGCATAGCTTGTAAATGGTGGTTGATTTCTCTCCTGATTCCGACCAGGGGCCTCATGTATAAAATGTTGAGTAAATTTCATCGTTAAGGGGGGGGGGGTGAAATGCTCGTTTTCACTCAATCTCCTGTTAATCTTGAGTACCTATAGAGTAGTACTGCATCCTTCATAACTCCAAAAAGTCTTTAGTTTTATTATATTCATAAGAGAAAGATAGTATGTACCGATTTTTCCCGGAAAAACACGACCGGCTGGAGGCGTGACGTGTGGGCGGAGCTAAAGAATCACGAGCGCGAGTAGGCTTTTGCGTTGAGAGCGTTTGGAAGCTGTGACATTACCTTGAGGAAAAAACCATCCAAAACAAACCATGGCTAACAGTCAGATTCAGCGTATATTTATGATCCAGAATCAGATCCAGAGGCTGAAACTGAACGAGAGCAGCATCAGCAACGACTCGCTCCGAGCGGGGCTCGAACCCGGGTCTCCGATGGGAGGCGGACGCACTAACAAGGAGGCAGAGATATTTGAAGCAGTTTTACTCACCGCCTGCGGTTCCAACGCACGATCGTGACCCTTTTTCGTTGGGACTGCATTATCCTTAAGAAATAAATGATGTGCAAATCCGTCGTCAAACTGGGCCTTGTTTGTAAAACAAGCATCTTCGAAATGCAGGGAACAAACACAAACACTTGCACAACTCCGTTGATGCTCTGTAAAAATAAACTCCATCCACTGGTCCCTTAATGCTGTTTTTTCTTTGGTAATCTGTGCAGGGTTGTCTTGCCCTGTCAACCAAAAACACACTCCTTTTGTGACATTTGGCGACGCTCTCGCTCTGATCAGTGAAGTCTGTTGTGCTCTCAGTGCTCTGCTATACGGGAGCGCGCGCTCTTCCGGCAGAAGTGCCTCAGGACCCATATAAGGAAATTCCGCTCCATCTAACGTCACACAGAGCCATACTCGAAAAAAACTTTCCGAAACTTGTGACAAACCAGAAGGAGTATTTTGGGAACAGAAATACTCCTTCAAACGTACAACTTAATTTTTGAAACTTTGTCCATGTTTAGCATGGGAATCCAACTCTTTAACAGTGTAAAAAACTCAGTATGCATGAAATAGCATTTCACCCCCCTTTAATTTTTTTGCATATGTACCTTGTGCGTACATTAATCTCCACCCCATCTTCTCCCCAAAATAGCCATTTATGGAGGTAACAACACATAGTTTTAATATGCCTAACGAAATCTGCATATTATTTCCAAGCATATTCATCCATGTGACAAGATGTTTAATGGAGTTAAGGGTACAATATGTTAGGAAAATATGAGATACGTACTTTAAATGCTTTTTGAGATATCACATTGCTATTCAAATATATGCAATTTTGCCTATAAAGTAAACATATATTTTAGAATTTTTATAGCCTGTACTTTAATGGAGATAGGCCTTTTTTTATTTATTTTTTGCTGTGTAAAAAACTGTCTGACTCACCATGTCTATAACAATTTATTTTGAAATTTAAATGTGCATATCTTACCATTTCCTTCAAATTTTATCTTTTAAATATGGTGTTTGTCACAATAATAGGAAGAGAAAGGGGTTATAATGAGGCTGCTGTCTGCGCGACACACCTGTGTTAGAGGTTATACTGTCATCAAACCTGTTCAAACCAGCCAATGGACTGTTTGCTCAACAAATGCATCCTTATGTCTGTCGTTACAGTCTATGTTCCAAAGCCTTCAGACGAATCAAGTTCCCATCAGTGTTTATTATTCTCGCATAAGTACTTTCTTAGAACGTGAGTTTTGCTATTTAGAGCACAATTGCATACGCAATTTTCCATGCACATATCAGGATTTGTAAAGAAAAATAAACTAGGTGTAAATTTGTGCACACCAAACAGACACTTTAGACCATGTGATGTTTGAATATCAGGTTTTTTTCACTGGAGGAAGGGTTTTCATTGATTTTGTACTCCTATTTTAGCCAGAAGCAATGGTTTGAAGTTAATAACATCTTAACGATGTAAATGATACACAGCTTTTAGCTTCTTAAGACATTTATTGGACTGTTATGGTGTGGATTACTTGTGGATTATTGTGATGTTTTTATCAGCTGTTTGGACTCTCATTCTGACGGCACCCATTCACTGCAGAGCATCCATTGATGAGCAAGTGATGAAATGCTACATTTCACAAATCTGATGAAAAAACTAACTCATCTACAGTGCAGATAAAAATAAATAAAAATCCTACAATTTCCTAAATTTCGAGGTCACTGCTTAGTCTTATTTTAAGTTATCCTAACTGGAGTAAAAGTGCAATTATAAGCATATTTTATGAGTTAAATATTGCACAGTTTAAAACGACTTAAATTAGATTCGATAACACTTACAGATACCTACCAGTTGTTGGTGTTAATATGTCACCTAGTGCTAATTTCCTTAATAAGTTGTCAATTTTTTTAACCGCCAGCGTAACTTTCCAGTTTTCACTTATTTTGCAAGATGTTAAGCCATTCTAAAGTGACTGAAACCCTCCGACAGCTGGATGTCCAGATGAAGGCCAACAGCAGCCATAGCAATAGAAGTTGGTTGTCCCAAATCTGTGATTTCTAGAATATTGCATCATTGCAGTGTCACTAACTCATTCAAGTGCCCCAAAAAAGTTTGGTTGCCCACAAAAGACAAATGCATGAGAGGACAGGATAATGCAGAGACACTAAATGTGGAATCGGTTCATCACTGCAGCTGGCCAGCAAGGTTTTAGCAGGACACTGTCACACTGTCCTGTCACACAGGAAAATGGTTAATCCTTGAAGATGAAAACATTGAAGTAATGAAATGGCCAAATTGAAAATCTCTGGAAAATCCTTGGTGACAAAGGCCAGGAAACCAATTTCAGTCACCAAACTGCGGAAGAAGAGTGGACCAAGATCATACCAGTATAGTATGAGTCACTAGTGATGTTCTGT
Source organism: Carassius auratus (assembly GCF_003368295.1). Taxonomy (NCBI): domain Eukaryota; kingdom Metazoa; phylum Chordata; class Actinopteri; order Cypriniformes; family Cyprinidae; genus Carassius; species Carassius auratus. The sequence continues at coordinate 17,529,375 of NC_039254.1, forward strand.
AGATGCAGATGTGCTGAAGTCATTCAAAGCAAGGGCCTTACACTTCCTAGTTATTTTTGACTACTCTAACTTTTAGATATGTTAGCTGTAATGTTTCTTTGTGCTACTATACAAGTTGCTGTTCTCACAAAATAAAGTGTCTTTGTTGGAGTGCCTTGGTTATTTTTTTAAACACTGTTCTACTAGCATAGTAAAACCTCAACTAAATGCCTTCAAATTTTGAATGATGAAGATGACATTATTTCAGGAAAACAAAAATAAAAAAAATCAAGTGTTCATAAATTGTTTTCTAACGTCTACTGTACGAGTAAGCGGGAGTACATTTTCACTTTTGGTTGAACTATTGCTTTAAAAAAACATACAGTTTGCTTTTCCTTTTCTTTTTTTGTCATTTTATCAGCAGTGAAAATGAAGAGATGACAGCAACATTTCTTAAGCACAGGACTGTGCAGTTTCACAGGGACATCTCTGGATCGCTCCAATTCCATTCTGCCAATAAACATAAACCTCTCTGTAATGCCGTTTTAAAACCATACACAAAGTGTACTCCACTTTAATGTTCATTTGTAGTCCTAAAATCTAGTTTATGTGTTGCCTGATGCTCTGTGTCCTGTATATATTTGAACTGTTCTTTGCAGTGTTTTATCGCCTCATTAAAGTGAAACTAGTTTATGTGTCCATGTTGTGCAAGCTTTCATGCCTTGAGGAAAATATATAAGAAGTGCAGCTGAATTCTTCCTCAGGTTGCAGCTTTATCATCCTCATGTATCGGTGTGATGGTGCTTCAGATGCTTGGTAAACACATGACTTTGTTGGGGGGATTCTTTTCAGGTCTTGTTTCCAACTGTTTATGGCCAGCTGTAAATGGGTTAAAGTGTGTTTGGTGCTCTGGACAGGTGGTATCTGGAAAATGTAAACAGGTTGCATGATAGATGCATAAATTGTTTGACCTGCAAAGTTGTTAAAATTGGTCTGTGTGTGTGTGTGTGTTTTGATTTGAACCTTTTTTCCTCTCCAGCTCCAGGTGAACCAAGAGACGTGTGTTGACAGCATTATGCATCATATACTGCATGCAAGTGTGCAAACTGTTATCTGTGTGTGTATATAATACCACACTAATGACGTAAACAGTTTTACAGCTTCATTTTAGACAGAAAATTAAATTTGGCTTTTCTTAGAAAGCTTGTGAATGCCTGTGATATTTCAAGGAATAGTTTACCCAAAAAGAACATTTGCAGAAAGTGTCCTCACCCTCAGGCCATCCCAGATGAAGATGAGTTTGTTTCTACAACAGATTTGGAGAAATGTTCTTTTGATGATTTTTGATGTGTTTTAATAGACTGGAGTGGTGTGGAATTAGACATGTACCGGTATTCGGTAATGCGATATATTGTGGTAATGAATATGCATTGTGAGCACTTCTAAATATCGTGAATAATTATATATTACAAATTATTCAGAATTTGGAATGCATTTTAAGAATACTTTTCTCATCAACTGTTAAAATAATCAACAATGCTTTATGCTGCCTAAAAGATGCTTGTGTGCTGATCTGAAGTAAACAAGCACACATGAGAAGCACATGGGGAACATGTGAGAGACGCGCTGAATGAAAGCACATTCACTCTCTGACAGCAGATGGCGCTAAACTGCAGGAAATGCAGCCGTTACTCTGGAAAATCCATAAATAAAGCAGCTGCTACTTTCTAAATCGTATTTAAATAGCCATTCATATTTGTGGATTCACTATGTTGTTCATCCCAGTGGCAAATACTTAAATATTTAGACTTAATTAGGCTATTTATTTTTAAACGTTTTCTTACATTTTTAAGCTGCAGTAACTTTTGACGCTCTAGCGGTTAATAAACAGAACTGCTTGCGTCTTGCGGAAGAACATCGTAGCCGGAACTACTTCTCTCTGTTTATGTCTATGAAGAATCACAAAGGTACTGGGTTACTCCGCCGCGGTACCCCCGAAGCAATCTAAAATAGTCCGAATATAAACCCTTATTATAGGTGCACCCTAGTGATTCAGGACAAGCTAAAAACACGGTTTGGAAAATGGATTCATGGTGTACTCGCTTATTATATACATTTTTCTACATTTTGAACACAAACAAAGTTAGGGACCGCAGCTCTGATTGGTTGTTTTTTACCGGCAGTGATGTATTTTCTGCAAATGGCAATAGGACACTGGGAGGAGCCAGAGGAGCTTGATTTTTTCACAGATTATCTGTCTCATATTCTACTGTCAGGACATAATGACAAGTTTAACAAATATGTAAAAAATATATTTTTAATAAAGTTACCTACTGCAGCTTTAATCTGGACTACAACATACCCTAGATATTGTTTGAAATTGTTTTGATTCTTTATTGTTCATTCACATTTTACATTAGGGCTTCATTAGTTAACAAACTGCCAATGAAAATTTCTTCTGAACATTCATTAATCTTAGGTATTCCAATATATAACATGAGGTTGTTAAAATCGAAAGTTGCAACTGTGTCATATATTGAGCTAACATGAGCTAAGAGTTGTATTTGTATTTTTTTTAACAAACAATAATAATAACTTCTGTATCAAATTTAGTTATGGCTCATTGTGAATGGTAATGGTTAACTAATGAAGTCTTATTGTAAAGTGATACCTATTGGTCTTTAGAGTTCTTTTGCACTTTATTCTGTGTAAAACTTTTAACTTTATATATTTTTTCTGTATTGCTTTATTGCATAGTTATTTTGTAATTAGAAAAAAGTTATTAAACCTGTTATACTGTATTATGACCACTTGATTTAAACTAAATTTCAATATAGTGATAATACCGTATACTGTGATAGAAGCAATAGCAATTACTTGCAAAAGGAAAATTTATACCGGCATATCCCTATATGGAATATTGTAATGTTTTTATCAGCTGTTTGGACTCTCATGCTGACGGCACCCATTCACTGCAGAGGATCCATTGGTGAGCAAGTGATGCAATGCTATATTTCGCCGAATCTGATGAAAATACTCATTTAAATCTTAGATGGCCTGAGGGGGGGCACACTTTCAGCAAATTTTCATGGTAAACTATTCCTTTAACATGGTCTTTATGATCATTCTCCTCAGTGCTCTCTTCAGCGGTGAATCTTTGCTCTTACCCGTTTGGCTCATCTGTTTACATTCTTCGAGCAGCAGAGAGCGTTGATGGGCCCCCGGCAGACAGACCACCGTATATGTCCAATCCAAGTAGGAAAAACAAACAAGCTGCAGAACATCCTGTCCGGCCTCAGTCAACAACACACTCCAGATCACCTGGGGGCACAGGTCCTCTCTATCTCCACCATGCCTCATTCTTGATGAGGTGCAGCTCTCACCACCGGTTTAGGGATGGTGGTTTCTGTGGTAGAAATCAACTTCGCTGAAATATCTCTTGATACAGTGTGATAAAATAGCTTTGGTCATTTATTTACCAAATGGACCCTTTCATATTTCTGGGTTTGCAATGAGGAGGTAAACTCTCACAGTATAAACATCTCTAGAGATTCATGGGAGACTGTTGCAATCCATGTGTTCCCAAACAAAAAATCCACTTTTGCATTTCCACAGTTATCCAAAAGAAGATGAGTTTACTGCAGAGTAACAGTGCTTGAATATACTTTAGTGTTCATTTAGGGAACTTGTACTTTACTTGAGTTCTGTGCTCTAACTTGGTTATATGTATAAGGTAAAAGTAGTACATTTACCTTATTACAATTTCTTGTAGCCTTAAATGTTCAGATTACATTTCATTTGGATTAAATATTTTCTCAGTGACTTAAAATTGTAATTTATTGATTTGAATGTGACTTTGTAAGTAATAATAGTGATTCAATTATGACAAAAAAAACCTTACTGTAGTGCCCTGATGTTATTAAATTTCTATTCTATTTATAAACGCTTTTCTAAAGTTATCTAAATGCTTCTTACTAAGTTTGGGAGGATGTTTGGCGTGTGATGTTTTTCAGATGCACATTATAATTGACTCAAACTCTCAGCACTGACACTGCGCATTTATTTATTTACCATTAATTAAAAATCAAAGAAAGCAGCCTTTATAATTCAACAATTGGAATAAGCCAAATGGCGATTTTGGTTCCTAGATATAGACATTTAAGTACATTGACATATATTTTGACATTTTAGGCTACTTTATCTTGGGTATAATTTGTCAATACTTTTTTTCCACCTCTTTTGAAATTAAAGCTAATTTATGTTATATTCTCCTTTGTGGCGGCACTCCCCTGCCCCCGTTTATAAAATGCTAATACATTTTCTGTCAGCAGGAGGCGCTTTTAGAGCAGGAGAGATGCTCTTCTCCGGTAACCCCAATGGTAATGGCTGTAGGCCTACAGAAAGCAGCGCTCCGCTCACAAACGCTGCTTTATTAGGCATTACATGCAAAATTAAATGAAAATTATATTGACATTTTTTTAAAGACAGTCTGTTTCCTTCTGAAATACAGTGACATAAAAAATACAGAGGGTCAGTTAGAATATTTAGAATATTTCACTCAGTGTACTGTTTGAGTGCATGCATTACTCCGGGATATTGGTTTGTTTAAACTCAGAGGGAGTGTCAGCCACATTAAAACAAGTTAACAGCTTAAGTCATTTGTGGATTAATGCGTATTGGAGACGCGAACCGTTTAAAACCATTCAGTTCGATTTGGTGAACTGGATCAAAAAGATCCGGTTACATCGAATGATTTGTTCGCGAACCGGATATCACAAACTGCTTTGTTTTGAACTCTCTCACAACAGACACGGAAGAGAAGACAATGATGAATAAAGTCGTAGTTTTTGCTATTTTTGGACCAAAATGTATTTTCGATGCTTCAAAAAATTCTAACTGACCCTCTGATGTCACATGGACTACTTTGATGATGTTTTCTTACCTTTCTGGACATGGACAGTAGACCGTACACACAGCTTCAATGGAGGGACTGAGAGCTCTCGGACTAAATCTAAAATATCTTAAACTCTGTTCGGAAGATAAACTGAGGTCTCATGGGTTTGGCGACATGAGGGTGAGTCATTAATGACATATTTTTCATTTTTGGGCTTTAACTCTCCAAATCCTTCAGTGAATCAATATACATTGTGACACATTCACTGTAGTTCACATTCATTACAATACAGCATCATTATAAGACATTAAGCAGCTCATCCTGTCACCAAGAATGCAAAAATACACAGGCTACTCTCTTGATCTAAATGGCCTACTTCACTTTTTTCTATATATATATATATATATATATATATATATATATATATATATATATATATATATATATATATATATATATATATATATATATATATATAAAATAATAATAAATTTAAAAAAACAATGCATGGTGGTATGCAAAAGAAAAGAAAAAAAAATGACGAAAATCTTTGGTGAGCCTGAAGAAGAATGATTATTCCTGTGCAGATCCAAAGCTATACTGTGAAAATGCTTGTGAAGCCCCAGGTCTAATGTGTGATTCATGTCAACATCAGTACAGTTTTCAGTAAAAAATTAAGGCAATCCATCTTAATAACCACCATCAGTGATGTATAATTTGCAGCTTTGTGCAGATATGTTATAGCTACTTTTTAGAACTGCATCATTTAAAGTCTATTTCACTCCAAAATGAAAGTTTCCTGGAAACTTACCCTCAGGTCATCCAAATTGTAGATGAGTTTGTTTCTTCATCAGATTTGGAGAAATTTAGTATTCAACCATTTGCTCAGCAATGGGTCCAGAGCAGAGAATGGGTGCCGTCAGAATAAGAGTCCAAACAGCTGATAAAAACATCACAATAATCCACAGCACTCCAGTCCATCAATTCATGTCTTGTGAAGCCAAAAGCTGCATATTTGTAAGAAACAAATCCATTGTTAAGATGATTTTAACTAGAATATGAGTCTATAATTCTTAATAAGCTTCCTCCAGTGAAAAAAGTGGTCAAAACAGTTGACTCTCATTGTGACGGCACCCATTCACTGCAACCAGATAAAAAGGTGAGCAAGTGATGGAAGTCTACATTTCTCCAAATCTGATGAAGAAACAAACTCATCTACATCTCGGAAGGCCTGAGAGGGAACACATTTACAGGTAATCTTCATTTTTGGGTGAACTATTCCGCTAATTCTGCTTCTCTCTGAATAATCGGCTTTATGAGAGCAGACAAATCCAAGTGCTGTTCTGTGCATGTGAAGTTTTGGTAGTAAATCTAAAGGGACGCTTACATTTAACAACACAATAAAACTGACGTCTCCTCCAGAGTCATTACCTAGACACAGTGGTAAACAGATGCCGCTAATATCAATGTTGATGACGCAAGTGTAAAGAAAAGGGACCAAAAGGGCCAGCGACAGAGATTCACATTCAGACTGTCCAATTGACACATCAGCTCCTCAGGCGGACTCTCTGGATGAGAGAGAAGATGAATGCGGCTCAACGGGCCAATAAAGCAGTGATGGGAGTCCTTAGGTGCAATGATTGGCAGTCTGTGTCAGAGAAAGACTGAGTGAAGCATTCACAAGGAATTATCCGGCAGTGACACGCCACTCACCTCTCAATAATCCTGTTAAAGGACATGCCCTCGAGTCCCTGAGGCCAGAACAGGGCTCTTCCTCTCTAGGTTTCATCTGCTTTCACATCAAGCGATACCCACATGCACCATTAACTCACAGATGATGACTGAGATGCATTTCTCCATGGATATATTGGCAATTTATTATTCTCTCAATGGCAAATGGCTTTGCTTTGTTAGGTGTCTGGATCCACAGCGGCCTGTTGATATTGCAGTTGTGTTGTTAGTCTGGAAATGATGAATTAAGGAAAAATGAATTCTTGGAAGAGGGTGTATTCATGGCAAAATAAACACAGAATTGCTTAGGCAAGCTCTTGGCTGATGGATTTCATATTTAGACTGTCTCACAGTCGTACTAAGCTCAACTAAACACTGCGTGCAGATAAGTCAATTTCATTAATTATAAATTCATTTCATTAATATTATTAAACTGCATTAACATGTAGAGCCTTATTGTAATATGTTCCCTATAATTTCATTGAGTCATTTATCCTTTAATATTTCACTGCTCCAGGTGTGTGTTCACAGTGTGTGTGTGTTCACTGCTGTGTGTGTGTGCATTTTGGATGGGTTGAATGCAGAGCACGAATTGTGAGTATGGGTGACACCATATGTCACATCACTTCACTTTTATTTTTGGCATTCATATTTTAGCATTGATTCTGCAGCTGTATTTTTGAGTAAATGCACATTTTCAACGTTTATACTGTTTGCATCTGAAACATTTGTGTGACGCAGCACATCATCTGATGGAATATGGAATTAAAACACAGAACATGACGTTCTCACACTGCCCATTTTCATCTGCAGTTGCTTGAGAACCATCTGGTCATTACAATTCCTCACCCGAGAGACACAAACCCACACAAATTAGTCTGACACAAAAGTACACAGACGAAAGAACTGGGAAGCACTGGAGCGAATTCCACAGAGAGCAAAAGATGCTGCTTTGCATCAGTGAATAGTTCTTCTTTATTGAAACAGAGCCAGGGGACAACTTAAAAAAGCCAGAAAAACGCCTTTAGTCTTGTAGCTTCTGCCTTCGGTCACATGATGTATGAACTGAATGTGCTGTATGCCCTCTATGTGATTCTGTAGTGTAATTGCTCATGAGGCCACAGTGTGGTGTATGTGTTTTTATAAACCTTCAATCTGACCCCAAGAAAGGACTGAGATAAAACAGAGACGCACACAGGATGAAACGCAGTCCCAGCCGGCTTTATTCACACATATACAATATCCTTCATCTCACACGGCCTGCTGAAATGCTATAGATAAAAAAAATCCAGACGTGCAGCCTTATTTTGAATGTCTGCTGTATCAAAGCAACACAACTGTCTGAGAATGTGTCTAATCTGAGCGTCTGGCTACCGAACATTTGATCTCAGAGGGAGCTATCAAAACCTAATCACAGTTTTGTTATTTAATCATTATGTGTTAGTGTGAGATCAAAAGGCACTGAAAACATATACTAAACAAGTATTTATTTAATACAAGTTAAGATTTGTGACAATGATGTTTACCACACAATGATAACTTAATTTAAAGGTCACGATAGATCACTTACAATGGTAGTAAATAAGGGAATTTTTGAGTATTTTAAAGCAGAAATGTGGCGTAGTCAATCAATCTCAAAAAAGCACTTTCAATTACTCTTTGGTTCAAACTATTATTTGTGCTTTAGGGCTGTTTAAATAATCTTTTTAAAATGGTTTTAGGGCATTGTCAAGTTGAACAATTGCAAACAGCTTTGTACAGAAAAGACTGTCAGTGATTTTTCCACACTGAACACATCTGGTTTACTTCTTGTGGCTCAAATGTTTAGACAGTGAATATTATAATGTTGACAGATTGGCTTAATTCAGTCTTCATTCATTTATTTTGTGTGGTAATTAACATTATGCCTCAAATGCTGTTGACTGAGCTAAACTTGCATTGAGCCCAGATTTGGTCTTCCAGCAAACACGGTCCATTTTAGTCTTCTCATCCTTTTTATCTGGTGGTTCTCGATTGTGACTGATACGGCACCCGATTGAGAGCGAGAAGATCTTCCCAAAAAATGCACGCTGTGTATTCTCTCATATAAACACTATCAATTCTGCTTGTCTTTTCTTGGTCTGAGTCCAGATGTAGGGAATCGGACAGTTTGTGAACTTTCTGCTACTGTATCATGACCAGATTTGGACACACGTCTCTGTTGAATATGAAATTCATGTTACAAGGGATGAAACGGTATCTGGAATCTTCAGGGCTTCGTTCTGTTCGGCCAAATCCTGCTGGGAGATGGAAACTTGTGGACAGCAGAAAACCATCAGCTGAAGTTTATACAGTGAGTGCAGACAGAAGGCTGCTCTGGCATTACATAATGTCAAACTAGGATTACCTGAAGAAATACTGGAATCAAACGCCACATAGATAAAGAGCTCCATGAAAAAAATAACGTCTGCATCTTTTAAAATTCTGTTTCTTTCATATATTGTATATTGTATATTAACTTAGTATAGTGGCTAATGTTTTGCAATCGGTTTATGATGCAGAGATGAAATCATTTAATTCCAGACAAGCTTTGTGAATTGCATGTGAAATGTCCTACAGTATATGGCATCACCGCCAGGAATAGCAGCTGAAGTCAGGGCACTACATCTTCTCTCAGTCTCTGGACTGTTAAAATGCTGGAGGACAGTGTGTGATGAAACAGCGCTGCCCAGGGATGAGCTTGAGACATGCACAATGTTTGCTGTACTCTGCACATTTACTAAAATATAATATTCTTAAACTAACCAAATGAACAACTGAAGCTCCATGTTTGATGGTAACTGCAACTTAAATGATCAAATTATGATAGAAACCCCATCATTAAATGCATTGTCAATGTCTGAACATCATTATGCATTGGTTACAGAGAGGATTCATTTTACAACAGTGTCACTCAGCCAAACATGAAGAATGCGATAGTGTTCAACAGGGGGCAGTACAATCCAACAAAACAAATCAAGTCTAACATTAAATGACTAGAGTTTAAACATGTAGTGTTTGCCTGCACTTTAAGAAGAGTCTGTAAAAATATGGCTAAATGTACTTTGTTCATATGAATTCACAGGTCTTTTACCAGTATTTTAATTGTGCCTGCATGTGTTGTGTTTCGGGGTTAAATCAAATCTCTTAACTTAACAGATAATGTGCTGGCAGAAAATAACCAGGACCTCTTCTGTTTTTCTACTGATTTTTTTTACTGATTTTCTACTGACACGCATATTTGCATTGCTTTGGCCATTCTCTGTAAATCCAGCTTTGTCGCACACCATGATTGGTCGATTATGTGCAATGCTTGCATGCTATTGGTCAGACTACCTTTCAGTCATTACCTACAGCAAGAACATTGTTATGCAGTTGATTATGTGTTCTGTCTGTATTTAGTGCATTGTTATGAGGCTGCTAAGGCGTTTTTAGTGCATTATTCAGTTGCTAAAACATTCTCACTGTCCTAGTGCATTGCTCTTTGGTTGCTAAGGTTTTCTGACTGTTTTAGGTGCATTGTTATTGTTTGCTTAGGTGTTATGACTGTTCTGTGGTTGCTAAGGTGTTCTGGCTGTTTTTGATGCATTGTTATTGTTTGCTAAGGTGTTATGACTGTTCTGTGGTTGCAAAGGTGTTCTGACTGTTTTTAGTGCATTGTTATTGTTTGCTGAGGTGTTATGACTGTTCTGTGGTTGTTAAGGTGCTCTGACTGCTTTTAATGCATTGTTATTGTTTGCTAAGGTATTATTACTGATTTTAGTGCATTGCTATTGTTTGCTAAGGTGTTATGACTGTTCTGTGGTTGCTAAGGTGTTATGACTGTTTTTTAGTGCGTTGTTATTGTTTGCTGAGGCGTTATGATTGTTCTGTGGTTGCTAAGGTGTTCTGACTGTTTTTAGTGCATTGTTATTGTTTGCTGAGGTGCAATGACTGTTCTGTGGTTGTTAAGGTGTTATGACTGTTTTTTAGTGCGTTGTTATTGTTTGCTAAGCTGTTATTACTGTTTTTGGTGCATTGTTATTGTTTGCTTGGTGTTATTACTGTTCTGTCATTGCAAAAGTGTTCTGACTGTTTTTAGTGCATTGTTATTGTTTTCTAAGTTGTAATGACTGTTCTGTGGTTGCAAAGGTGTTCTGACTGTTTTTAGTGCATTGTTATTGTTTGCTGAGGCGTTATGATTGTTCTGTGGTTGCTAAGGTGTTCCGACTGTTTTTTAGTGCGTTGTTATTGTTTGCTAAGGTGTTATTACTGTTTTTGGTGCATTGTTATTGTTTGCTTAGGTGTTATTACTGTTCTGTCATTGCAAAAGTGTTCTGACTGTTTTTAGTGCATTGTTATTGTTTTCTAAGTTGTAATGACTGTTCTGTGGTTGCAAAGGTGTTCTGACTGTTTTTAGTGCATTGCTATTGTTTGCTGAGGCGTTATGATTGTTCTGTGGTTGCTAAGGTGTTCTGACTGTTTTTAGTGCATTGTTATTGTTTGCTGAGGCGTTATGATTGTTCTGTGGTTGCTAAGGTGTTCCGACTGTTTTTTAGTGCGTTGTTATTGTTTGCTAAGGTGTTATTACTGTTTTTGGTGCATTGTTATTGTTTGCTTAGGTGTTATTACTGTTCTGTCATTGCAAAAGTGTTCTGACTGTTTTTAGTGCATTGTTATTGTTTTCTAAGTTGTAATGACTGTTCTGTGGTTGCAAAGGTGTTCTGACTGTTTTTAGTGCATTGCTATTGTTTGCTGAGGCGTTATGATTGTTCTGTGGTTGCTAAGGTGTTCTGACTGTTTTTAGTGCATTGTTATTGTTTGCTGACGTGTTATGACTGTTCTGTGGTTGCAAAGGTGTTCTGACTGTTTTTAGTGCATTGTTATTGTTTGCTGAGGTGTTCTGACTGTTCTGTGGTTGCTAAGGTGTTCTGACTGTTTTTAGTGCATTGTTATTGTTTGCTAAGGTGTTATGACTGTTCTGTGGTTGCACAGGTGTTCTGACTGTTTTTAGTGCATTGTAATTGTTTGCTGAGGTGTTCTGACTGTTCTGTGGTTGCTAAGGTGTTCTGACTGTTTTTAGTGCATTGTTATTGTTTGCTAAGGTGTTATGACTGTTCTGTGGTTGCAAAGGTGTTCTGACTGTTTTTAGTGCATTGTTATTGTTTGCTGAGGTGTTCTGACTGTTCTGTGGTTGCTAAGGTGTTCTGACTGTTTTTAGTGCATTGTTATTGTTTGCTAAGGTGCTATGACTGTTCTGTGGTTGCAAAGGTGTTCTGACTGTTTTTAGTGCATTGTTATTGTTTGCTGAGGTGTTATGACTGTTCTGTGGTTGTTAAGGTGTTCTGACTGTTTTTAATGCATTGCTATTGTTTGCTAAGGTGTTATGACTGTTCTGTGGTTGCTAAGGTGTTATGACTGTTTTTTTAGTGCGTTGTTATTGTTTGCTAAGGTGTTATGACTGTTTTGTGGTTGCTAAGGTATTCTGACGGTTTTTAGTGCATTGTTATTGTTTGCTAAGGTGTTATTACTGTTTTTGGTGCATTGTTATTGTTTTCTACGGTGTAATGACTGTTCTGTGCTTGCAAAGGTGTTCTGACTGTTTTTAGTGGATTGTTATTGTTTGCTGAGGCGTTATGATTGTTCTGTGGTTGCTAAGGTGTTCTGACTGTTTTTAGTGCATTGTTATTGTTTGCTAAGGCGTTATGACTGTTCTGTGGTTGCTAAGGTGTTCTGACTGTTTTTAGTGCATTGTTATTTTTTGCTGAGGTGTTATGACTGTTCTGTGGTTGCAAAGGTGTTCTGACTGTTTTTAGTGCATTGTTATTGTTTGCTGACGTGTTATGACTCTTCTGTGGTTGCAAAGGTGTTCTGACTGTTTTTAGTGCATTGTTATTGTTTTCTAAGATGTAATGACTCTTCTGTGGTTGCAAAGGTGTTCCGACTGTTTTTAGTGCATTGTTATTGTTTTCTAAGATGTAATGACTCTTCTGTGGTTGCAAAGGTGTTCTGACTGTTTTTAGTGCATTGTTATTGTTTGCTGAGGTGTTATGTCTGTTCTGTGGTTGTTAAGGTGTTCTGACTGTTTTTAATGCATTGTTATTGTTTGCTAAGGTATTATTACTGTTTTTAGTGCATTGCTATTGTTTGCTAAGGTGTTATGACTGTTCTGTGGTTGCTAAGGTGTTATGACTGTTTTTTAGTGCGTTGTTATTGTTTGCTAAGGTGTTATGACTGTTTTGTGGTTGCTAAGGTATTCTGACGGTTTTTAGTGCATTGTTATTGTTTGCTAAGGTGTTATTACTGTTTTTGGTGCATTGTTATTGTTTGCTTAGGTGTAATGACTGTTCTGTGGTTGCAAAGGTGTTCTGACTGTTTTTAGTGGATTGTTATTGTTTGCTGAGGCGTTATGATTGTTCTGTGGTTGCTAAGGTGTTCTGACTGTTTTTAGTGCGTTGTTATTGTTTGCTAAGGTGTTATGACTGTTCTGTGGTTGCTAAGGTGTTCTGACTGTTTTTAGTGCATTGTTATTTTTTGCTGAGGTGTTATGACTGTTCTGTGGTTGCAAAGGTGTTCTGACTGTTTTTAGTGCATTGTTATTGTTTGCTGAGGTGTAATGACTCTTCTGTGGTTGCAAAGGTGTTCCGACTGTTTTTAGTGCATTGTTATTGTTTTCTAAGGTGTAATGACTCTTCTGTGGTTGCAAAGGTGTTCTGACTGTTTTTAGTGCATTGTTATTGTTTGCTGAGGTGTTATGACTGTTCTGTGGTTGTTAAGGTGTTCTGACTGTTTTTAATGCATTGTTATTGTTTGCTAAGGTATTATTACTGTTTTTAGTGCATTGCTATTGTTTGCTAAGGTGTTATGACTGTTCTGTGGTTGCTAAGGTGTTACGACTGTTTTTTAGTGCGTTGTCATTGTTTGCTAAGGTGTTATGACTGTTTTGTGGTTGCTAAGGTATTCTGACGGTTTTTAGTGCATTGTTATTGTTTGCTAAGGTGTTATTACTGTTTTTGGTGCATTGTTGTTGTTTGCTTAGGTGTTATTACTGTTCTGTCATTGCAAAGGTGTTCTGACTGTTTTTAGTGCATTGTTATTGTTTGCTAAGGTGTTATGACTGTTCTGTGGTTGCACAGGTGTTCTGACTGTTTTTAGTGCATTGTAATTGTTTGCTGAGGTGTTCTGACTGTTCTGTGGTTGCTAAGGTGTTCTGACTGTTTTTAGTGCATTGTTATTGTTTGCTAAGGTGTTATGACTGTTCTGTGGTTGCAAAGGTGTTCTGACTGTTTTTAGTGCATTGTTATTGTTTGCTGAGGTGTTCTGACTGTTCTGTGGTTGCTAAGGTGTTCTGACTGTTTTTAGTGCATTGTTATTGTTTGCTAAGGTGCTGTGACTGTTCTGTGGTTGCAAAGGTGTTCTGACTGTTTTTAGTGCATTGTTATTGTTTGCTGAGGTGTTATGACTGTTCTGTGGTTGTTAAGGTGTTCTGACTGTTTTTAATGCATTGCTATTGTTTGCTAAGGTGTTATGACTGTTCTGTGGTTGCTAAGGTGTTATGACTGTTTTTTTTAGTGCGTTGTTATTGTTTGCTAAGGTGTTATGACTGTTTTGTGGTTGCTAAGGTATTCTGACGGTTTTTAGTGCATTGTTATTGTTTGCTAAGGTGTTATTACTGTTTTTGGTGCATTGTTATTGTTTTCTACAGTGTAATGACTGTTCTGTGGTTGCAAAGGTGTTCTGACTGTTTTTAGTGGATTGTTATTGTTTGCTGAGGCGTTATGATTGTTCTGTGGTTGCTAAGGTGTTCTGACTGTTTTTAGTGCATTGTTATTGTTTGCTAAGGCGTTATGACTGTTCTGTGGTTGCTAAGGTGTTCTGACTGTTTTTAGTGCATTGTTATTTTTTGCTGAGGTGTTATGACTGTTCTGTGGTTGCAAAGGTGTTCTGACTGTTTTTAGTGCATTGTTATTGTTTGCTGACGTGTTATGACTCTTCTGTGGTTGCAAAGGTGTTCTGACTGTTTTTAGTGCATTGTTATTGTTTTCTAAGATGTAATGACTCTTCTGTGGTTGCAAAGGTGTTCTGACTGTTTTTAGTGCATTGTTATTGTTTGCTGAGGTGTTATGTCTGTTCTGTGGTTGTTAAGGTGTTCTGACTGTTTTTAATGCATTGTTATTGTTTGCTAAGGTATTATTACTGTTTTTAGTGCATTGCTATTGTTTGCTAAGGTGTTATGACTGTTCTGTGGTTGCTAAGGTGTTATGACTGTTTTTAGTGCGTTGTTATTGTTTGCTAAGGTGTTATGACTGTTTTGTGGTTGCTAAGGTATTCTGACGGTTTTTAGTGCATTGTTATTGTTTGCTAAGGTGTTATTACTGTTTTTGGTGCATTGTTATTGTTTGCTTAGGTGTAATGACTGTTCTGTGGTTGCAAAGGTGTTCTGACTGTTTTTAGTGGATTGTTATTGTTTGCTGAGGCGTTATGACTGTTCTGTGGTTGCTAAGGTGTTCTGACTGTTTTTAGTGCATTGTTATTTTTTGCTGAGGTGTTATGACTGTTCTGTGGTTGCAAAGGTGTTCTGACTGTTTTTAGTGCATTGTTATTGTTTGCTGAGGTGTAATGACTCTTCTGTGGTTGCAAAGGTGTTCCGACTGTTTTTAGTGCATTGTTATTGTTTTCTAAGGTGTAATGACTCTTCTGTGGTTGCAAAGGTGTTCTGACTGTTTTTAGTGCATTGTTATTGTTTGCTGAGGTGTTATGACTGTTCTGTGGTTGTTAAGGTGTTCTGACTGTTTTTAATGCATTGTTATTGTTTGCTAAGGTATTATTACTGTTTTTAGTGCATTGCTATTGTTTGCTAAGGTGTTATGACTGTTCTGTGGTTGCTAAGGTGTTACGACTGTTTTTTAGTGCGTTGTCATTGTTTGCTAAGGTGTTATGACTGTTTTGTGGTTGCTAAGGTATTCTGACGGTTTTTAGTGCATTGTTATTGTTTGCTAAGGTGTTATTACTGTTTTTGGTGCATTGTTGTTGTTTGCTTAGGTGTTATTACTGTTCTGTCATTGCAAAGGTGTTCTGACTGTTTTTAGTGCATTGTTATTGTTTGCTAAGGCGTTATGACTGTTCTGGGGTTGCAAAGTTGTTCTGACTGTTTTTAGTGCATTGCTATTGTTTGCTGAGGCGTTATGATTGTTCTGTGGTTGCTAAGGTGTTCTGACTGTTTTTAGTGCATTGTTATTGTTTGCTAAGGTGTTATGGCTGTTCTGTGGTTGCAAAGGTGTTCTGACTGTTTTTAGTGCATTGTTATTGTTTGCTGAGGTGTTCTGACTGTTCTGTGGTTGCTAAGGTGTTCTGACTGTTTTTAGTGCATTTTTATTGTTTGCTAAGGTGTTATGACTGTTCTATGGTTGCAAAGGTGTTCTGACTGTTTTTAGTGCATTGTTATTGTTTGCTGAGGTGTTCTGACTGTTCTGTGGTTGCTAAGGTGTTCTGACTGTTTTTAATGCATTGTTATTGTTTGCTAAGGTGTTATGACTGTTCTGTGGTTGCAAAGGTGTTCTGACTGTTTTTAGTGCATTGTTATTGTTTGCTGAGGTGTTCTGACTGTTCTGTGGTTGCTAAGGTTTTCTGACTGTTTTCAGTTCATTGTTATTGTTTGCTAAGGTGTTATGACTGTTCTGTGGTTGCTAAGGTGTTCTGACTGTTTTTAGTGCATTGTTGTTGTTTGCTGAGGTGTTATGACTGTTCTGTGGTTGTTAAGGTGTTCAGACTGTTTTTAATGCATTGTTATTGTTTGCTAAGGTATTATTACTGTTTTTAGTGCATTGCTATTGTTTGCTAAGGTGTTATGACTGTTCTGTGGTTGCTAAGGTATTATGACTGTTTTTTAGTGCGTTGTTATTGTTTGCTAAGGTGTTATGACTGTTTTGTGGTTGCTAAGGTATTCTGACGGTTTTTAGTGCATTGTTATTGTTTGCTAAGGTGTTATTACTGTTTTTGGTGCATTGTTATTGTTTGCTGAGATATTATTACTGTTCTGTCATTGCAAAGGTGTTCAGACTGTTTTTAGTGCATTGTTATTGTTTTCTAAGGTGTAATGACTCTTCTGTGGTTGCAAAGGTGTTCTGACTGTTTTTAGTGCATTGTTATTGTTTGCTGAGGCGTTGTGATTGTTCTGTGGTTGCTAAGGTGTTATGACTGTTTTTAGTGCATTGTTATTGTTTGCTGAGATGTTGTGACTGTTCTGTGGTTGCTAATGTGTTCTGACTGTTTTTAGTGCATTGTTATTGTTTGCTGAGCTGTTCTGACTGTTCTGTGGTTGCTAAGGTATTCTGACTTTTTTGGTCCGTTGTTATTGTTTGCTAAGGTGTTCTGATTGTTGTGTGGTTGCTAAGGTGTTATGACTGTTATGTGGTTGCTAAGGTGTTCTGACTGTTGTGTGTTTTTATTATTTTAGTGCATTATGCGTTTGCTAACGCATTCTGACTGTTATTGGTGTGTTGTCATGTAGTTGCTACGGTTTTCTGACAGTTTTAGGGCATTTCTATGTGGTTGCTAAGGTGTTCTGACTTTTATAGCACATTGTTATTTGTTGCTAAGGTCTTCTGACTGTTATGTGGTTGCTAAGGTGTTCTGACTGTATTTGGTTTGCTGTTATGCTGTCGCTTAGGTATTCAGACTTTTTTAGAATGATACTATGTGGTTGCCAAGGTGTTATTTTTTTTAGTGCAGTTTCTAATGCGTTCTTACTGGTTTTAGTGCAATGTTATGAAGTTGCTAAGATGTTCTGATGTTCTCTTCTTTCACTATATCAAATGTAAACACTCCAGAAAATTTGAATCATTCATATCTGCATCATATTTGATACAGAATTCATGCTCTATTTATGCTTAATTGTGATTACTTTGACTTTTTATAGAGGTACAAGCAGGGCAAGGTGTTATATGTTGTCGGCCATCTATAAACAAAGGGCAGCAAGCATATTGTAACTCATAGCAAATCCTAGATTTGATCAGTGAGAGTGCTGATGTAATTAATTAAAGCAGAGTCCAAATGGACAGCCTTCAATTAACACCAGGGCCTGTGGTTGTAATTGAATGACCCTGACAGCAGACGGCTGAAATGAAGGGATGATTTATGGTGCCGAGAGAGGACAACAGTGGCGAGAGCTGTCACTCAGATTTAAGACTCTCATGGCTTTTGTGTGGGTCTCTGCTGCTTCCACAATCTTTAAATGTAGATGTGTAATAAGTGATTCTGATTGACATCCAGGTTGCCCCGCCCACTGTCAAACCACCCACACAATTCGAAAAGCCTTTGAATGGATCATCAAAACAACATGTGAGTCACTCTATGAAAGGAGCATCATTTCTGCCCAACATATCAGTGCATTAAACGCAGTATGTTTTGAAGTATTTGTTTATACACGTTTTATCTAGAAAATCTTTTCTATTTAATTTATTACTTAATGGGAATATGTTATTTGAATTCTTTGCAGTTTTACCAGCTTATATAGCCAAATGCAAAAATTATAATTGAAATATCTGTTATTTAAATAGAAAACTGTATTTCTAAAAACACATATACATTATGTAAACCTGTGGAACAAGATGAAAAAAGTAGGCGTTTGTCAGAATGTATCAAATGAAACAGAATTGTATATTTCCTGACCAGGTTTCCGCTCTAGTTTTAGCAGAGATGTTTTCGCTGTTTTCCAGGACAGCTTCCAGATGTGCAGGTGTTGCAGCATTGTGAATCCTGTTATAGAGACATTTCCTGAGAGAGAGAATGAATGAATAGACTCTCTGAGACTGATTGCTGTGGTGTCCTTGCTCTTTATCCCACTGACAGCTGCTGATTCCTTCAAATGGGATGAGAGCGTGTGAGTGCAGTGAGGTGGGCTGAGAGTGGATTGTGTGAGAGGGTCAACAGGACGAGCGCGAAGGGACGGCAGCCTCATCAACCACGTATTAAAAACCTAGACCACAAGGGATTTACTGATGCAAAAAAATTCTAATTTGATATAGATTTAACAGAAATAGTTCCAGACCTGTTTTTGTTATATAAATCAAACAGGTTTGGGTACAAAACCCTAAAATGAAATGTCTGTGAAACCAATATCTTCATAAACACCATTATACTGACCTACTTGTCATAAGGCAGATGATGCAGCACTGTGTCAAAAATACAATCCAAACCTGATGTTTCACACAGTTTACTAACATTATATTTCATGAAATGCTTTAGGAATTTAACCTGATTTTAATTGTCGTGTTTTGATCATTTTGCTAGTTAAAGCGTTAATTCACAGAAAAATGAAAATTTTGTCATTAATAATTCACCCTCATGTCGTTCCAAACCCGTAAGACCTCCGTTCATCTTCAGAACACAGTTTAAGATATTTTAGATTTTGTCCAAGAGCTTTCTGTCCCTCCATTGAAAATGTGGTAGCACTTTATTTTACAGTCCTGTTCCTCATGTACATACTATGTACTTATTATAGTAATAACAATAACTATGTAATAACTAGGTACTAACCCTGAACCTACCCCTAAACCTAACCCTACCCCATGTAGTTACCTTGTATTACCAGAACTTTCTTAGATAAATATACTGTAAGTACACTATAAGTACATGTTAGTACACGTACTGTAAAATAAAGTGCAACCGAAAATGTATTGTAGTAAGTTCGTGGGTGGAAAAGAAGAGGACGGCTTGACTGCTGTGTCAAAGCACAAACAGTGACTCTTACACCGATCAACAAACTATCGTAATCACTTCCGGGTTAGTTCTTCTGGGTCAGGTACGCGTCAGCAGTCCTCTCTTGACTACTCCTGTTTCTCCTGTCATTATATACTCTCTCCATGCCAATTACTGATACAAGAGACAGGTGTTGATCATTTCCATCCAAACCACTCACTCAACATTCGTCTCCTGATTCTCTCTCCCGCTGCAGACTTCGCTAAACCACACCCCCCCTGCCCTTCGTTACGTCATATGAAAAGCTATATGAATATGAAAGCTAGCCGTGCCGAGCCGATCAAGAAACTTGTCAACCCGCGGCATTGGATACACATCGAATTTCGACACAGCATTCAGGTTGCAGTAATCCACAGAGAACCGGACTGAGCCGTCCGTTTTGGGAACTAAAACTTTTGGGCTCGCCCAGTTACTATTGGATTCTTCTATTACTCCCATCTCAAGCATCGCGCCTAATTAAGCCTGAACTACCTTTTTATTGTACTCAGGTAAGCGATAAGGTCAGCTGCAAACTACCACGCCCCGCTCCGTCTCGATATGCCGCTGAATCAGGTTAGTACGGCCCGGTAGGGGCGAAAATACGTCCGCAAATTCTGCCTGTAATTTCGTTAGATCAGTGAGCTGGGATGGTGAGAAGTGATCTCCACCTGGGGCCAGGGCAATGTTGCTTTCGTCAACGATGACGATAACAAAATGATTTTGTTGACGCACTTTTTTATGACGATAACCCGACGATGACTAGCTAAAAATGGCTCTAATGTGACTAAAACATGACGAGACGTTTTCGAGTTTTCTTTGACGAGACGAGACGGAACAAAAATTATTACAATTCTGACGTTCACAATGCATGTAATTTTGGAGAAGCACCCGGCTGCAGCCTGCAGATCGAGGCGGGGCTGCACCTGGGGCGGGGTTGCACGTACTTTTAAATGCGCACTTCAGCAGCGCAGCACACTGTGACTCCATGTTGCTTTGAGCACATCATTCTGCACCCGCGATGTGCATGTTTCGAAGCATTTCATATTATCATGGGTTTGCGCACTGAAAGATATAAGATAATATATATAGTAATATAAGATAAAAGCCTATATTTTTATACCTAGCCTACACAATACATTTAAAATGAGCATAATTGAATTGTATATTATTTGTGTATTACACTTCTTAGCTCTTGACATTCATATATAAATATAAAATTGTGATTTTCGCTGTGGGGTGAGGGCTTCGATAACTCTCTCTTTTTTGACCATACATGTGTTTGCATCCCTGAATGTTTGTGTCACTTTTATTAGACAGTGTTGTATGATGTTTGTGTTTACAAATAATATGCATCTTGTTGTTGCACTGGCAGACAAGTTGAAGCACAAGTTGTAGAGCATAAGTATGTGTTCCTCAATAGCTTATATTTTGGGCACGTTGTTCATTGCACTTTAGCAATTTCTCAAATAACGCCACAATTGCCAAAGTAAGACTGTTTTTATTCCTGGCTTTTTTTGGAGTAAAACAGTGATTCCACTGTTACCACTTTATCTGTGTGTAATGTTGTAGTAGCTCAAAGTTTTTTGCTGTTTAAACTTTAAACCATTCCTTTATTACTGTGATTACTGGTGAAAATAGGCAATGTGCTGAAATGTTAGAAGAGCATCAATTCATGGAAAAAATATAACTTGAAATATGTTGATAAGAGGTTTTTGCCCAATGCGACCATGAAGTACAGCTTGGCAGCACTGCATCTCCATCAATGAGAAAGTCTAGTAAGTCCATTTCCAATACTTTTTAACCTAAATTAATTTGTTAAAGAATACTTTTTAGTTTATTACTAAAATTGACTAAAACTTGACTAAAACCTTTTTGTGTTTTCGTAGACTAAAACTTGTCTAAAACTATCAAGTTTATAAGTGACTAAAATGTGACTAGAACTAAAAAGCATTTTCGTCCAAAAGACTAAGACTAAGACTAAAACTAAAAGGGCTGCCAAAAACAACATTGGGCCAGGGCGAGGGATTGTGGTTTGACGTCCTCTCCACTAATCACCGTCGCCAACTTCACTGATTCTACCTTTGAGGAGATATATCTGACGTGCCCCGTTCCTATCGGACCGTATTAATTCATAATTTAGCTCACCGTCTTGCCGTGCAACCTCAAATGGTCCATGCCACTTTGTCATTAACTTAGAGCTTGACGTTGTGAGAAATACAAGTACTTTCTGTTCCGGTTCAAATTTGCGTTATCTAGTTCTCTTGTTATACAGCTGGCTCTGTCGGTACTGGGCTTGTAACAAATTCTCCATCGATAGCCGCCCCAAAGTGTGGAGTTTTGTTCTCAACTCCAGCACATATTGAATTTCGTTCTTACTTTGAGATGGCCCCTCCTCCAAAGTTTCTCTCAGGACATCCAGCACCCCTCAGGGCTGACGTCCGTAGAGAAGCTTAAAGTGGGAAAACCCTGTGGAGGCTTGTGGGACCTCTCGCACAGCTAATAACAAGAGCTCTAACCACTTATCCTAATTCTTGGCATCTTCTTGGACGAATTTATGGATCATTGACTTAAGCATGCAATTAAATCATTCGACCTTGTAAAACTTCGTAACGCCATTGGATCTTCAAGCTCTCGCGAAACCTGGTCACTTCACCCCGCCTCCACTCGGATTGAGCACCACGCACAGCCTGGAGGAGACAGATAAGGGTAAACAAATAACTTTGAATAGTACAGCATTTCTTTTCTCAAACACTATGTCTGTATTGTTTTTGTGTGTTTGAAGGCTGGAGAAGTAGTTTTTTTGCCATCTAGCCAATATACTTTTATACGTTTAAAATATCCTGTGCATATGTGCTTAATCGTTTATATCATGAGATTTTGGCCAAGTGTATTAAACAGCAAAAATAAAAAAATAAAAATAAATGATTAACGTTATGACAGGTAAAAGTGCTGTAAATAATGTTCAGTTTCTTGCACAGACTGATGGTTTCACTTCATAAGACCTAAAAATAACATCAGGAGCCATGGGCTTTCATTTTGTGTCCCTTAATATGTTTTTATTTATATATATATATATTATTCTTAAACACTGGCAGCCAGTGACTTGCATTTAATGAATAACGAAGGACCACGGTTTCAGCTAAAAAACTTCTTTACTGTTATGATTAAGAAGAGAGTCATCTACATTGTGGATTAAATTAACAGCAACTTTTCATTTTTGGGTGAACCATATTTTTTTTTACTTTTTCTCCACCTTGTCACACTTGTGGTGTACATGTTCAAAAATTAGCTGCCTACAAAACATAACTTATTAATTAATTTATCAAAAAAAAAAAAAAAACTGTGCTAATTGAGAGAAATAAAGTTGATAAAAAGATGGAATCCAGGAATCGGTGATAATATAGCATGATGAAAAATAAATTTAAATGCAGTTTTTAAACGCATTGCCTGGGAACACTGAATCAGGTACAGGATTCTCAGTGCAGCAGAAGGGTTAATGCTGTATGACATCATCCTGACTCTGAAAACATGCGGTGAGTTACAACGGCTGATCTATGAGGTCACAGACAGGTGTAGGAGTGATGGATGCACACATCACCTCATCACGCTGAATCCATCACATGTCTGACCGGACCGCCTGTCCAAAATGTGCAGGTTTGAATTGTACTATTTCAATGAAACAACCACATGGTTTTTATCCAATCCCTGCACTATGGGCTGATGGGTTTCTGATGGATGAAGGTTTGTATCAGTTGGGGATATGACCATATCTTTAGCATCAATCATTGACAATGGAACAAATGAGCGACAACTGAGCAAACACCAACAACACAGAATAAATATTCGACTTGAGCATTAGAGTTTCTATTACTGGATATTGGGATCTTGGAAAAAGTAAATAAATAATAATCCTTCTACCAAGCCCCGCCCCTTCACTCATGTCCCCTCAGAAACATTAAGTGCATGACGCCCCTGTGACTTACCCATAAATACATGTTATAAACGTGTGAAATATCTGCATATGACGCTCAGAGATTCGTTCATATCCATCATTTATGCCCCTCATCCTCATTCTACAATAACCTTTTTCGTCATTTTTTAATTGCTGTTAATTGTACTGCTCTTTGTTCACTTACATCTTTCTTTTCTACAGTGGATGATTGTGAATGGCCAAGAGTCGCTGATATTCAAGATCGGTGCCAGAATCAGATCAGGATTTAAAGAGGAAGAGACAAATTATTCAAATCCAAACAAAATAAAATAAAATAAAAAAAAGAATTCCCAAAGTAATGGAATCAATTCTTTTCTCTCACAATCCTAATAAGCTGCAAAATAATCAATAATCAAACAAGATGATACTTCTTTTAAACACAAACTTCATTAAAGTTTCATTATTTCATTAGTTATGCTCAAAACAAGAAAAATTATATTAGCGAATGGACTAAGAAAAATAAACATATATTCTAATATACCCATATATTTAGTTTAGCTTCTTAAGTAACGTACATTTTTTAAACATTTATTTTTTATTATTGTTGTTGTTTTTGTTGCAAGTTATTATTGTTGTTATTGTTGTAGTTTTATATATTTTATCCACATGATATTTGTGATTGTTGTCTTAATGTTGTTGTTACACTTGCTGAAATAAATCATTATTTCCATTTTTCACCATATGCCTTAGGCAGATACATTATTGATTGTTGTAAGTCAGTTTCAGTCTCTCGGTGCGACCAGACCGATGTCAGAGATTGTCAACAGTGGCCAAAGACAAAATTTTTTCTTGTTCAAACGGATCCATAATTCCATAAATCCATAATTTAAGCAGATTAATTATTTTTATGAATCATGCTCATTTCTCAAGAAGCTTTAGCCTGTTCTGTAACAGAAAAGCAGTGAAAATTTGTATTGATTTTCCAAAGCTTTGAGATACACTAAGAACAAAAAATAGAGTGCTGTCTCAGCTATTGAATATATCAGGATTTCTGAATCATTATTGAAACATTAAAAATCAAATCGAACACAGTAGGAACTGTTTCTCTAAATGTGAGGTGCATGCATCCATAAAATAAATAGAAAGAATAAGTACTGAAAATCCATGGTGTAAAATCTCAGTGTATTAGTTTGTGAAGATCTGACCGTGCTTCACTGGAAGCTATTGCCATATATTGCATCAGGAAATGCTGAAGTTACACATATGCAAGAGTGGATTCGAACTGAAGGTCTGGTGGCATCAACCTACACAGTCCAGCCCTGTATTAATGGGTCGGGAAATAGGTGAGCCAGGCTGACAAGGCAAACACAAAGGTTGATACTTTGCCTAGCAATCTGACAGAGATTAGATGTGCAGTGACACCGGCGCACTCATCAGCATTATCCAAAGCCGTGAGTCAGTCCGCAGATACTAAAGTACCTGTAAAGAGGCAAACTCCTGGGGATTCTGTTGGGTTTGCATAAGAAGATTCATGCTCGGGTTTGTAATTAGCTCTCTGAACGGATCCAGGGGCATTTCTGAAATAGAAGCAACCACAACACCTGTAATTACATGTGGATCAAAACAGGGAGATTTCTGTGAAGTCCTCAACTTCTAAAGCTCTGTCTGACAGGGAGCAGGGTTGAACACCCACAACCTGAATCACTGCTTCACAGAGGAGGATATAAATAACCAAATTAGAAGATGGATTCAAAGAAGAAGCTGGGAAAGCATTCATAACAGCAGGTCTATGGCTGATTGCTCAAAAACACCAAGAAAATGTACAATGGTAACCATGGTTTGTGCTTAAATAGTGTCGCTCGTACAGTTATGAAAAAAAAATCTGTTTTTTAAAAAAGCTACAAATTGTGCTACTGCCAAATAAGTAAGAAACTAATTAAATAGTTTTTTTTAGGTTGAAATCCCTGAAAAAGTGCAAAACGTTGTGTATTTGTGGTCCTGTCAAAAACTTTTACATCTTATCTTGAAGGAATAGTCAATAGTTCATGCAGCAATGACAATATTCTGAAAATGTTCTCACTCTTCAGATTTGAAGAAATGTAGCATTGCATCAGTGTCTCACCAATGGGTGCTCTGCAGTGAATGGGTGCCGTCAGAATGAGAGTCCAAACAGCTGATAAAAACATCACAATAATCCACACCACTCCAGTCCATCTATTAAAGATGTGTTTGTAAGAAACATTTCCATCATTAAAAAGTTAATTTTGATAATCCATAATAATGCTTTCTTCAGTCTTCTCCTGGGGTTCTCTCACAACAAAATCCACCCACATATTTGTTTAGAGCTGTTTTGGAATGTTTTAGTTTGTAGACGGTGCTTTTTTTTGGTGCAGATTTCTCTCCTGATTCAGACAAAATGACTTCTCCAGTGAAGGAAGCATTATTATGGCTTATGGACTCATATTTGTGCAGCAGTTTACAGTTAAACAATTTGAACGATAGATTTGTTTCTTACAAACACACAGCTTTTGTCTTCACAAGACATTAACTGATGGACTGGAGTGGTGTGGATTATTGTGATGTTTCTATCAGCTGTTTGGACTCTCATTCTGACGGCACCCATTCACTGCAGAGCATCCTTTACTGAGAAAGTGATGCAATGCTACATTTCTCCAAATCAGATGAGGAAACAAACTCATCTACATCTTGGATGACCTGAGGTTGAGCACATGTTCAGCAATTTTTCATATTTAGATAAATAATTCCATTAACTTGAGTTTATTAGAATGTCATGTTATGCAAGAGATGCTGCAAAAAACATAAAGCGTGAGTGCCCCTTTGTTTAGCATATTTTCATAGAACAATGGAAGAACACAGCCACTTAGATGATATTCATTCAAGATTTTACAGTAGCATTTAGTAATGTTATCACATGTTCTTTTCATTTGAAAAATATTTATGTAACACAGCTATTGATAACTGATGTCTCATAGATAAAAACCAATAGAATCATTCTGTGAAAAACAGGAGCAATACAGATGTTAGAAAGAGAGCGTTTGGTCTTGTAACAAAGTGCTGGACACAATCAGGTCAGTCATTTGAACTGCACAGACAAATACTGTTGTGATCCATTATGAATAAAGTCACAAGAGTTGTCGCTTTTGATTTGTGCATGAGAAGCGCGGTCATGCTCAGGTGGGTGAGTGGAGAATCAGTCATTACCATGGGTGGCAGGGTTATAGGCAAGACAGATTGCAATGAAGGCTTTGCATTGTTGTTTCATCCTGAAGTAAGACCACAAAAGAACCTGGAAACTGAATCCTGCAAGCCCTTGAGCTCAAGAAAAGGTTTGTATTGTTTTATCTGTGAAGGATGGAGGTGGGCAGCTGGTGACAACACACATTTTTCACAAATATTCTGTAATGGAAAAAGCTAAATATTGATTTACAGTAAACACACAAGATGAAGACACAAACTGCAGAGCCTCAGAAACAGTTGTAAGGTCATCGATCCCTCGAATCCTCCCTAAAGCCCTCGGATAAATTCAGGAATATTTGAGGAAAGACATTACATTTCCTGAAGGTCTCCTGGAGGGCTTAATCAAATCTCAGTTTCTGCAGACATTTTAGTCTCTTAAAATGAAATAACAGCATTTTACAGTCAAAATGAATGTATAGGCCTATATGCTTGTGTAATACTCATATAGCATTGAAAATGGGTAAATGAGAAATAAGGGCACAATAAAAACATTTCAACAGCATGAGCACTATTTATGCATTAATTTTTCCCCCAAAGTAATTTATATAACAAATATCACAAATTATTAATTACAAATATAATGAAGTGTTTTCTTCACATAAAAAGTGTCAAATGATCTCATATTTTATAAGACCTTTTGACCTTGACACAGTTACAGGGGTTTGCAGAGAGGTTTGTCTTTTAATGTACTTTTTTAAATTTTTCTTTTTTTCTTTTGTAGTCATAATATATTTTACCAAATTAGTGCCCTCAAAACATGTCATTGAAATTTAATTTAGCAATTGCATACATACTGATCATACAAGATGTGTATTTTAGTTAGATTCATGCTATTTGAAGTTCAAACAATCAAACACATCCTTTAATTAAAAAAAAAAAACTAAGACCATACACTACTTGATATATTATTATTCAGCATCACAGATATCAGTAACTGTAAGTTCATATTGTGCATTGTGCATGTCACCAGCCTGGCCATGTGAAGGAATATTATGCATGAGATTGAGGGGGTTTTACATATGCCAGCTTCTCATCATTTGGGATTCACCCTCAGAAACCTGGAAAAAAAGTTGAGTTGAAAGAGAATCTCCTCCTTAGTGAATCCCTGCAGTCCCCGAGCACTGAGAGAGAAAGACGAACAGAAGCGCTTCATTAACAACTGCCACATGATTCTCTTTGTGTGGGGATTTCCACTGTCTCTGACATTCTCGCAAAACTCAAGCCATCTCATACACACCCTGAGGATGCACTTTAAAGCTTCGGTTTACAAGCTGAGGAATAAGAAAGAAGAATATTCTCGACTCGAGGCAATATGGCTGAATCTTGCTCTAAATTGAATAGTATGAGGTTGAAAATAGAGTGAGCTTTCACGTGGAAATATGAAACAATGACTAGAGGTCAGCATGGAAAAGACCTGATGAGACAGTAGATGATGTGTGTTTAATGTTATTGGCACTTACAACAAGAGTCGAAAATGTAGGACATTCTGTACATTAAAAAAAAAGTGTCCTTAAAAGATTTAATATCCAAATTTAAAGCAGTATTCTGTTACATGCAAGCTAACTAAACTGATTTTGAAAAAAAAAAAGCTATTCACAATAAATAATAAACACAAAGATGGAATGGGTTTGCTACTTCAATTTGTTATTGATTGTCTCAGGACAATCTTAGGACTTTTTGCCTGCTTTTGATGGGATGCTGTGAAACAAGAACAATATATCAAAATGATTTGTGTTGCACAAAGAACATAATTTCAAAGATTTGCCATTGTTTGCTGACTTGGAAGTAAAGGCTCAAACCAATCTTTACAAAACAACAGTGATTTCAGAAACCAGACAGACCTGTCAACGCTCCAGATCCCTCTGACATATACATTTATACTTTCTGTTATTTCCTTAAGAAAGAGAAAGACAGATAGAATAACAAAAATGCTGCTCGATTTAACAAGAATTAACTGTTTTACTGTAAGTGCTTTTTCATTTTTACAAGTAAGTACATTTTATAATAAGAATGTATATTTAACAAAATGTCAATTATAACAATATAATATAAGGTTTTTGAATGAATATTGACAATTTTATTCACAAAAAAATGTTTTTTCACTCAAAAATGGAAGTGCATGTGCTCAGATCAGTGAGGCCTGCAATCGATCAGTTGCAAATAGAAATACAAAACCTGTGCTAACTGAAAGAAAACAAGCTGACAAAAGATTCAATCTGAGATTGGGTGATGATAGAGCATAATGATATTTACAAACAATTTTTGACCAGGAACAACAAATTGTCAGACGTCAGACGATGTTTCTTTCCTTTCTTTATGAAATTCACTTCAAAACATATGGTGACAATGCTTCATGCATTATGGGAAGACATTTTTATATTGCTAATTAATTAACTCTTGTGCTGCGCTGAAAATCCTTTGTCTACTATTGCAGTAGTGATCATTTTTTGTCATTGTGTCAAACACACATTGTGGCTCTTGATGTCTATCTAGTCAGAAAGCACATCTCCTGGTAGCAAAGACAGTATTAGGGATGGTTTACTCAAAGAATAACTGGGCATGCAATATTGATGTTTTGCAGATGTGTCCTTTTTGTTCATTTGTATGCCTTTTCTCATGTTGTTATAGGATGCATGAGTGATAAGCAGTAGAGCGCAGTTTTCCAGCAATGCGACTCCACTCACGTCTTCAGAATACGTGCTCATGTTGAGAGTGAATGGCCTTATAATAGGCGTGCGGTGGGAACGTCTGCACAATGACAAGGTGTCACCGCATATTGACTGCTGGGCTCCTTCAATTTTTTTTATCAGTTACAATTTCCCTAAAGCCGCTTGTCTCCTTAGTCTGCCGTTTAATAGAGAAGTCACTTCAGACGAGGCCATCTGTTGCATAGATAAACAGACTGTACCTGAGGCTCATTTTGCACCGTGCTTATGCTCTTTGTCTCTGACATTTTAACATTCATTGTAATGCTGAGCCATACAGATGACTTAAAGGTGCTCTGAGTTGGATTAAACCCGGAGAAAAGCACTCACTGTTCTTTTGTAACCTACTTTCTTTGATTTATTTTTATGCACTTTTAATTAAATAATGTACACCAGCCACGGCACAATCTATTGTAGGTGTGTTGACATTCTGAGTGTGCTTTCAACACAAGGTCAGAAGGTCTCTTAAAATATCAGATCATTTAATATTGTAAATGCCTTGCAGTGGGAAAAAAAAACATATACTTATAAATCATTAAGAATAATTATGATTCGTAGCAGTTAACTAATATATATCACTAATGCAGATACAGTATATATTTGTCCGATATTTTTCATTTTTTGACAGTGTAAAATGTTATGTGGTGTGATGATCAAGATGAACAGATATATTGCCAATGCCGATATATTTAGCAACAACAGTGTTGTCTTTTCTGCCTATGAGGCTCTGAAGTCACTCAAAAATGTAAGTGCTCTTGTCACTTACAAATGTAAGTGTAAATGTCTTTCATGTCTTGTTATTGTCACTGTATGTCTGAGCCTCGTCACAAGCATTTCAATGCCCAGTTTTCCCCAGTGTTAACTATGCAAATGACAATTAAATGCCTCTTGATTAGATACTTGCTATTTTTATAATAATTATTTTTTTGTGATTATGATTATTAATGATTTTTTTGCGGCCGACCGATATATCACCCATTCCAGAATATGGGCTGATGTTTGCAATTTTCCTTAAAACATATTCCTTTTCTATTATCAGAAGTGTAAAGGCAAACACCATTATACCTTTACATATAATGTACTGGTGGCATTCAGCAAAAAAAAAAAAAAAAAAAAAAAACTTTTTATCTAGTTTGAACATTTCTTTGAATATCAAATAAATACAAACCCGGTTCCAAAAAGTTGGGACACTGTACAAATTGTGAATAAAAACAGAATGCAATGATGTGGATGTTTTAAATGTTAATATTTTATTCAGAATAAAACACAGCTGATATATCAAATGTTTAAACTGAAAAAATGTAAAGGGAAAGATAAGTTGATTTTAAATTACATGGCATCAACACATCTCAATAATGTTGGGACAAGGCCATGTTTATCACTGTGTGGCATCCCCTCTTCTTTTTATAACAGTCTGCAAACGTCTGGAGACTGAGGAGACAAGGTGCTCAAGTTTAGGAATAGGAATGTTGTCCCATTCAACTGTCTTAGGTCTTCTTTATCACATCTTCCTCTTTATGATGCAGCAAAAGTTTTCTCTGGGTTGAAGATCTGGACTGCAGGCTGGCCATTTCAGGAACCGGATCCCTCTTCTACACAGCCATGATGTTGTAATTGATGCAGTATATGGTCTGGCATTTTCATGTTGGAAAATGCAAGGTCTTCCCTGAAAGAGACGACGTCTGGATGGGAGCATATGTTGTTCTAGAACTTGGATATACCTTTCAGCATTGATGGTGCTCATCTTTCCAGATGTGTAAGCTGCCCATGCCACACGCACTAATGCAACCCCATACCATCAGAGATGCAGGCTTCTGAACTGAGCGCTGATAACAACTTGGGTTGTCCTTGTCTTGACATGGTGTCCCAGTTTTCCAAAAAGAACTTCAAATTTTGATTTGTCTGACCACAGAACAGTTTTCCACTTTGTCACAGTCCATTTTAAATGAGCCTTGGCCCAGAGAAAACACCTGCGCTTCTGGATCATGTTTAGATATGGCTTCTTTTTGACCTATAGAGTTTTAGCTGGCAACGGCGAATGGCACGGTGGATTGTGTTTACTGACAATGTTTTCTGGAAGTATTCCTGAGCCCATTTTGTGATTTCCATTACAGTATCATTCCTGTATGTGATGCAGTGCTATCTAAGGGCCGAAGATCACGGGCATCCAGTATGGTTTTCTGGCCTTGACCCTTACGCACAGAGATTGTTCCAGATTCTCTGAATCTTTGGATGATATTATGCAATGTAGATGATGATAACCTCAAACTCTTTGCAATTTTTCTCTGAGAAAATCCTTTATCATATTGCTCCACTATTTTTCACCACAGCATTGGGGGAATTGGTGATCCTCGGCCCATCTTGACTTCTGATATACATTGCCATTCTGAGAGGCTTTTTTTATACCCAATCATGTTGCCAATTGACCTAATAAGTGACCCAATAAGGTCCTCCAGCTGTTCCTTATATGTACATTTAACATTTCTGGCATCTTATTGCTATCTGTCCCAAGTTTTTTGGAATGTGTAGCTCTCATGAAATCCAAAATGAGCCAATATTTGGCATGACATTTACTCACAATTTGTACAGTGTCCCAACTTTTTTTGGAAACGGGTTTGTATTTCGATTCCACAAACTTCAGAAACTTTAGCGAATTAGCTTTAGTGAACTGTTGAACTCACAATTCTAGGATATAAACTCAATTCAATTCAAGTTTATTAGTATAGTGCCTAATTCCTAGTAAGCTTTAAAAAAATGTTTTTTGCTCATTTATTTAGCATTTTACCGTTTAATCACGTTCAGGTTGTTTTTTAGATCCTGTATTAAATGTATATTTTGAATAGATATCAACACAAAATTGCAATAACAAAAAAGTCAAGTTTCTCATAAGTGGAAAGAAATGAAGTCTGATTTATAAAATAATAAGAGAGAAATTATTTTTAAAAAGATTAGTTTAAATGTATAATTATATGCTAAATTTATTTGGCATACAATTTTTAAAACCAACATGAATACTAGTGATGGGACATTAGCTTATTTTCCACAAACAGGTTATTTCGGACAGTTTGTGTCAATCAACCGGATCAAAAAAAAAAACGGTTCACCAGTTCACTAAGAAGTTGGCACATATACACCTCTTTTTTCCTAAAGTTTCCTTTTCTTTATAATGTATGCTCTTATTAATGCATTAATGAAGGTTGGAAAATGGAGTTTCTTTCACAATGGTGTCTGAACAGGAATTTTCAGATATGTTGCATCTACAGTGAAACAATTTAAATATAGCAATTATTCAGAGTGCAAATGCGTGATGAATGAATATTAAATAGCATATTCTTGTATTATATCCCTGTATCAATTAAGGGATTATAATGTGAGCGTAATCATCCATTCCTGAACACTCTCTCTCTCACAAACACACAAAAACAACAACAACCACCACAAAAAAAGATCTTTTTAAGAATGCACGCATATTTTTCACTCTCCCAT
Source organism: Carassius auratus (assembly GCF_003368295.1). NCBI lineage: Eukaryota > Metazoa > Chordata > Actinopteri > Cypriniformes > Cyprinidae > Carassius > Carassius auratus. The sequence goes on from NC_039254.1 coordinate 17,562,094, forward strand.
ACAAATGTAGTAAACACCCTGTGAGTTTTGGGTCTGAAGGAGAATAATATGAAAGCGGAGAAGAGAGGGGAAGATTGATCACACATTTTTCCAAAGTATTATGGAAATATTCTTGCAGGACAAAGAAAATCTTCTATCTGACAATCATGTGTTCAAAGAACCATCTTTGCCTACAAAATCCTTTTTATAGAACCAAGAGATGCATTTCCAGCCCGAGGCATTTGTCTGTGTGTGACATCTCTGATCAATCAATGGAAATGTTCCATCCTCTTGCCAGGGAGGAAATCAGGGATGAAGTTTATGTTAAATTCTGCTGGTGTACTCAGAGTCAGCACAGCGCAAAAGTGTAGGTCCGACCTTGTGTTTCGACCCCATTACTTTACAGACCTTCAAACTTACAGGACTGACGGCAGGAGGCGTTTCATTCAGCTGCGGTCCTCTCCTGCTCAGACACACTTACAGTCATGGCAGTGACATAAATTCTGTGTTTTGCAAGTTTGCTGCTTAAGCTGATGTGGTGTTCATTCACATTGTTTCTAGATTATTGTGTAGAGAGATCAGATGCATGTTAAATAATTGCTAAAAGCTTCACTGGACAAAAAACAAACCTTTCATAAAAAAACTAAGTTTACAGTTTTTTTATCCTGACACAAAATGAGCAGTTAACATTAACTGACTAATGATATCAGCATCCCTGGGAAAGTATGAATAAATACTTCATGTGAAATCACTATCATACTAATGAGATCGTAAGAGCAGACTGATTGCTATAAAAAGGAGGGAAGATGTGCAAACATTGTGTTCTTGTAAGTGATGGATACTGCCAAAGAAACATGTGCAGCCATCATCCCTTTGCATCAAAATAGCCTCACATACAAGAAAAATGCAATAAAGAATATAGCACCTGAAAGATTGATGAAGCTCTTTGGGACATCTAGAAAATCGATTGTTTTGAGAAGAAAAGGTGAATGCTTGAGTCCTGTGATTTGCAAACAGTGCAGCATCCTCAGACCATCCATGTGTGGAGTTGCTTTTTAACCCACGGAGTGGGCTCTCTCTCATAATTCTGCCCCAAAACACTGCCATGAATGAAGAATGGTATCAAAACAACCCGCAATGGCGATTTCTTCCAATGATCCATGAGCAAATGTTGATCTGTGCATTTTTCCAGTATGATGGAGCACCATGTCACAAAGCAGGAGTGATAAAGAAGTGGCTCGAAGATGATTACATTTAAATTTTGGAGCTGTGGACAACTCCATGGATATCAATGCCATAGAGAACCTGTGGTCAGTCCTAAAAGGCGAGTGGACAAATTGAAACCCACAAATTGTGATTAATTCCGGGAACTAGTAAGTCAAGAATGGATCGCCATCAATCAGGATTGGGCCCAGAAGTTAATATCCAGCATGCCAGAGTGAATTGCAGAGGTTATGAAGAACAAGGGTCAACACTTTAATTTTTTTTTATAATAAAAGCCTCTAAAACTTATGAATTGCTTATTATTTTTCAGTGTACCATAGAAACGTGGGGGGGGGGGGGATCTGCAAATACTGAAGCAGCAAACTTTGCAAAATACAAAACTTTTGGCCATGACAGTACTCTACTAATGGAACTGTTGAAACTCCCCATCACTCTTGTAAAACCCTGAGGTCATTCTTTACCCTGGGGCATCATTTTCCATCTCACATTGTAATACTTGGGTAGTTATTAAACTTGAGTAGTCAGTTTTCCATATTTTCTTTTTTTTTAATCATTGTGCAAAGCAGGTATAACTCAGGGTGAGGGTTAACATTTACCTGGTCCTGACCAGATTAAGTGAAGGAGGGTCATGTATCATTAAGAATTGAATGTAGAATCCTTTAAAATTTCAAAATCAATTCCTAAATATAACTGAGTTAGCAAACGGAATGCAGAATTACAATTAGAATTAGAATTAGAATTTTCAAAAATTTTAAAATAGCACAGCAAATGTTTTCAATACTATTTTGATGGCTGTCTTGACACTCTTGTTTTAAACTTTTGAAAACAAAAATAAAAATCAATCTTTAAAAGTTTGAATGTTTATATGCATTTTGGACAGAGAGACTAAAGGATTGATGAATGAACGGTTGGATGGATGGATGGATGGATGAAAGAACAGATTGATGATAGTTGTTTTGGAGGGATGGATGAATAGATGGTCAGATGAAAGGATAGATGGATGAATAGATGGATGGACGAATAAATACTCAGATGGATGGATGGATGGATGGATGGACAGAAAAATGGATCAATGATAGATAGTAGGATGGATGGATGGATAGATGTGGGATAGATGATGATGGACAGATGAACAGATGGGTGGATGGACAGATAGATGGACAGATGGATGGGTTGACGGTAGGATAGATGAATAAATGATAAATAGACAGACAGACAGACAGACAGGTCTCTAAATGACTTAAGTTAACTTAGTTATTAAAAATACTTCTGTAATTTTAAATGAATCAAATTGAAATTCAGCCCACAGATTATAGACATTAAAGGACTAATCCAAATTAAAGGGTCTCCAATATGGAATATTTGAGAGAGAGATGTCGATCAATATTGCATGAGGTCATTTTAGCCTCCTTAACGGGGCTGCCCTCTTTATGCCTGAAAACGGAGGCTATTTTCTCCTGTGCTATTCTCATCCTGGCATTTCCTGGGCTGATACCTATGGACAAACCTGTCTGTAGGTGTCATGTGTTCCTCTCAGCAGTGCACAGCTGATGTGCTGGAGGCTGACATGCTGAATAATTGATTCTCTTGAGTTAGTATGTTCTGGTAAGCCAGCAGAGGAGTATTAAAAGAGGTCTGGGCTCCTGCTGTCTGTTACATGTAAAGGATAAGAGGACTAAAGCCGTGGGGGACATTAGCATTTCACAGACACATGAAGGCATTACTGGTAGTCTACCAGTGGATTTTTCTCCTCGTTTTTTTGTTTTTGTTTTCAGTTGCCTGCATTAAAAATGTATTAGAATGTGCATGTAAAACAAAGGTGGGATTCGCTTTTGTTTATGGCTGCCACTGACCATGGCATAATGATAAAAGCTAATGAGAATAGAGTGTAAAACAGCTTAGAGGCTTTTTGAAATGAGTTTGCATAAAAGTTATTATATTATAAATGCAAAACTAATTTTTTATTCATTTAGTTCCTTCTTTTTATTTTAATTATTTAGTTTTTCAATTGGCCTTTCTTTATCTTGGAATGCTCGTGTCTTCCAATAGAAGTTTCTCAACTGACTCTCATAGTCTGCTTCGACAAGGTTAAACAACACTTTTAAATGACTGAATTGAGAAAAGGACTGTGACATGCATAAAAAAAATAATGCAGAAATGTCCACTGGATAATGCGAAATGAAGAGTTTTTGACTGTATAATGCATTGGACCCAAATTACTTTCCTTGTGTGGACCATACAATTCTTTCTTTCCATTGAAAAATTTGATGTCCAATTGAAAGTCCCGAAGAAAACCACTGATCAACCAACTCACTTAACCCATGTGAATTGTTCCTGGGCTCTATGACTTTTAACCGGAAGAGTGAATCTGGATACAGAAGATTTAAAAATAAAAGGGAAAATGATTCAGATGTCCTCAGTGATCAACAGATGTCTGTTATGTCTCAGCAGAGGATGTGAAAGAGTAGCCTATAGGCAACCGTGTCAGGTTATATTCGCGTACAGTCTTGTTTTATTAATTTTAAACAGGTATAAATTGATCATCCTGGGACAGGTTAATGGAATCATCATTTCCTGTGTGAAATCTAATTTATTATTAGAAAGTGCATTGTGATTACATGACTTGCCTCAGGTCTGAAATCTGATACTTCGCATACATCTTGCATAATATTTCAAAAGAGGAACAAAATTTCATTTTGCACCCATTTGGTCCCCTTGGCTCCCATCCGAACTGCTCATTTTTTTTTAGGGGCCATGAAATGCATTTTTTGCACCAATATTTATAAAAACAATTTTCTTTATTTAGGTGCGGTTTGAGTTTGGTACTCTTACTCAACATCATTATGGTATATCATTATGAGGTTGATGCAAAGACATGAGTTGTTCTGCTTGATTACATTCGATGATGACGCATGTAATCATCGAAGGGGAATCATAACGTCACTATTCTTCTGATTTCAAATCCGGGCATTTCACAAAGGTAGAAAATAATAATTCACATTTTAAACTTGTTTCAGAAGTTCGTGTTTTTATTGCAGTGTAACTTTAAATATAAAGAGCATTTTGATTGTCCATTCAAGTTAAAACACGTTTGTGCACCTCTTCAGATGATGGTAGACACATTTGTACCATAACTTCCCACTTGTCTATCGATGATTTGTTCATGTCCTCCAGACACAAGACGAATGCTAGAAGAAAAGAAGAATTGAATTCTGTGCCGTGACTGTATATAATGATGATGAACACCGGTATCAGTTGCAGGTCATCGGAGACACATCCAGACCCTCAGAAAGGGCAGCATATCGATTTCCTGTTTTGAAATGTCTGTGGCGCTTAGTACCCTGCCATTATCCCCCATTTAAATTAGGACCTGTCACAGCATGCAGTGGATGGAGTCGTAGTAAAGTGAAGCTGGTGCTGACTTTGAAACTTTGTTTTCGGGGAGGGATGTCCTCCTAGGCTAGGTCAGAAAACACATCAGACTGCTCTGGTGCCTCTATGGATGATTAGCTCCAGAATTGGTTAACTGACATCTATTTTGTAAGAGATCAAACCAGCAGATTCGCTCATTAGCGCCGAAGCCGTACGGCCCGTGTGACTCTGGGTTAATGTTGATGTTTCCTCCATTATCATGTGGTTGTTCATCATTAGCCAGTCTCCATTTACAGGCCAAACAACACCTGTACCTTCTCCTCTGGTGACTTGGAAGCTATAATGAAAAGTGGCTGGAGGAAAATCAACTCAACCTCATTACTAGAGAAAATGAGTTTTGTTCCCTTAGTCAGGTGAGTTTGCTCGAATAACAGGACTGGATCACCACATTAGCCCTCTTTTAATGACCTTTAATCTATCTGTGACCTTTAATCAATCTGTATCTTTAATCTATCTTTAATCTATCTATCTCTGTGCCCTAGTGCTGACCTAGTACTCACCGCTTAGTATGCGCCACTGATCAATGCTGAATCATCATTAATAAAAGAGCTCACTTTGGTGAAAAATGAGCTCCGCGGCTCCAGACATCTTTCTTCATTGATGACCACACACACACACACACATTTATATAGTTATCCTACATTTAAATTAAATAGATTTTATTTGAAATATATTAGTAATGTAATAGTTATTCTGTAAGTATATTTTTCCCAAATGGGCTACTTAATATAAATACACTAATTAGCGCTAACACTTAAATTGATTTTGTCAGATAAAGTACCAGATGTATTTTATACCTGCATTGATAAAAAAGTCTGCTACAATTACTTAACATAAAACTTTAGTGGATTTTTACTTATATTATCACTAAGTTCTATTTGGATTTCCATGGAAAATACAGTAGAAATCTATTACTTCAATAAAACCCTTTAGGTGTACTAATAGTACATGATTGGATTATGCATCCATATGTGTTTAGATGTACCAAAATTCACAATTTAACAGTAAGTATATACTTTTAGCATAAAGTACTTAAGGTGATTATTATCACTATGCAAAACCCCACTAAGAGTGAACTGCAGTGTTGTTTGTTCCATGTGCTTTCTACATTGCCTCAATACTGGATGCACTGAATGATGCAATATTTAATAAGGACAAACGGTAACACTTTATAATAACTGCACACAATTAATCATTAATTAAGCATTAGTAAACAGATAATTCATAATTTATAAAGCATTAATAGACAGTAATAAGCAGTTTATAAATACAGATATAAATGCTTTATTCTTGATTTAAAAGCATATCTATAATGTGTTCAATAATTGTATTTTCATACTTTATTCATGATCAATTTATCATTTCTCAATGAAGTATAGCATTATTTACAAACCAGTTCTTTAGGAGTTGCCAGTGACTCATAAGATCACAATAAATGTAGCAAATTCAGGTAGTTATAAAGCATTTAGTAGTGGTCAGTTAACTATTTATGTGAGCTCATCTAAAGTGAGTCTAGTTATGCCTTGTAAAGCATTTATAAAGGATATTTAAAGGCTCAGTTATCTTCTAAACAAAAAACGGAAACAAACACAACACAGTGATACAGAACATAGAAATATTAACAGCCTTTAAATCTCATTTGTAAAAGCTTTACAAGGCATAAATAGTCCTCACTTTAGATGAGCTCACAAAAATAGTTAACTAACAACTACATATGTTTTATAACTACCTGATTTAACCCTGAATTACAGTAGAAATACATGTTAATAAACCATTTATTAACACTATAAGTAACTATTACTATATGTCTGAATAAAAAGATGTATGAATGCACATTTAAATAGTTTATAAATCATTTACTTAAAATTTCTAAGTGATCTTATGAACCACTGACAACTCCTTAATAACTGGTGTGTAAATAATGCTATACTTAATTTAGAAATGATAAATTGATCATTAATAAAGTATGAAAAAACAATTAATAAATACATTATAGATATGCTTTTAAATCCGGTATAAAGCATTTATATCTGTATTTATAAACTGCTTATAAATGTCTATTAATGCTTAATAAATTATGAATTAACTGTTTCCTAATGCTTAACTAATGATTAATAGCATGCAGTTATTATAAAGTGTTACCGGACAAACATCTGCAAAGTAACACAGCAATTGTGCCTATTTATAAGGCAGAAACAACATGCCTTAGATATTTAGATGCTTGTTTTGTACCATTCGGCTCATTTGCTCTAATAGTTTGCGTGAGCTTTGCTGTGTCTAGGTTGAAACACCATTAGCGCAGTGAGTGGAGAGTGAGCTGCAGTTTGTTTGAGAGCTGATGTCAGTTAATTGCTGAATGTCGGGGTCTTGTTTAAATGGTGCTGGAGCTCTAACAGGATGGAGTCCACATAAAAGAGTCATGGTGATGTGAACCACATGCAGCACAACACACAGTAACAAGCTGAGCAGCCAATCAGAGCTCTCTGAACTGATCACATGATCATTCCTGTCTCATAATCCACCACTTTACTGCATGCTCTGTATTAGTCAAATTACTTTAGCAGTGAATCATTCAGAAGAACAGCATGGAATGAAATAACAAGGTTCACCAAGGCTGATTTATTTGATAAAAAAATAAATACTGTAGTACAAATTGTGAAATATTAATAAAGTTTAACACAGCTATGAGAATATTTATAAAAATATAATTTATTTCAGTGTCACATGATCTTCAGAAATCATTTTAATATGATGATTTACTGCTCAAGAAACATTTCTGATTGTGCTGCTTCATATTTTTGCTGAAACTCTTCAGGATTCTTGGTTGAAGGGATAGTTCAAAATAGCAGGATTTATTCGAAATATAAATCTTTTGTGACATAAATTGATTGTAAATTGCAAAAATACACTGTCACTTTATTTAATGCATTCATTTATTTTTTCTAATAAAATCATACTGTGTTATATATAAATCACATATCTTTAAAAAACATCTGTGTGCTGTTAGATGTCCCAGGTTGCTCTGATGACAGGGTTTGTTTTATCACAGTAATGATGCTGAGGAAATAACGACCAGGGTCTTTGATCCTCACGCTGTGGCACAGCAGCAGAGTAAACGCAGTAAATGGGGTTGAAGGAGAGGTCTAACTCCTGCTCCTTTTGTGAATTGTGAACATTTCCTACTTTTAGTGTGAGAGCTTTGTTTTGTCCCCTGAGTGTGAATCTTCTGAGGCACCGCATGTGTTTAAAGTCATAAATCAAAGGAAAAAATATGGAAGCAAGATTTTTTGCAACTTTACCAGTTCTGACTGTATGTCTCACAATGTAACTACATGTCTTGCAATACAAACACTTGAATTTTTTTAACTTAAAATGAGACTTTTTTTCTCACTCTAGGACTTGCTCAAAATAAAATGTTTCATTTTTATATTTTACCTCAACAATCTGTATACTGACATAATTACAGTATCTATTCACTCTATAATTAGCTAGCATTCTGGAAACATGGATTTCAGTGTATTTAGAACAGACTACTGTAAAGGGGAAAATGAAGAAATAGCCATATATTCTTGGTGAATGACTTACTGAATCTCTTTGATGGAGATGACACAGAATAATCTGACACGTATCTTCCTGTGGCGAGTGGGACGAACACAAACCAAACATGAGGAGAACATACTGCCTTGAAGGAGGCTTTAATGCTCCATGTTTATTACCTTCGAGGACAGATCCAGAGTTTAAGCTGCTAGATTGCTGGATCATATCTAGTCATGCCTTAAGTAAGCAAAGCTTTTTTACCACAATCTAGTTTAAAATATTTATTACAAAGCAGAATAAGATCATCTGTGCATATCATTTTTGAGAGCTGGACGTTGTCCTGAGCTACTACTAATGACTGTGACTGAAGAGAGTTTGGTTTTGTGCTGGTGTTTCTGAGGTTTATGGACCAGATGGAGGGTGGAATAGAATGGAAATGTTCCTCGCTTCTTTTAGGAGGCCATGTGGCCAAGATGATTTATTAATATTATTGCTTTATTTAGAAGGACACCCAACACTGCCAGATGTGATCTGACAAATGACATTAGCTGTTTGGTTGTGATGGATGGATGGATAGATAGATAGATAGATAGATAGATAGATAGATAGATAGATAGATAGATAGATAGATAGATAGATAGATAGATAGATAGATAGATAGATAGATAGATAGATAGATAGATAGATAGATAGATAGATAGATAGATAGATAGATAGACTCATACAGGTGTAATTTTCTTACCAAACATTAGCTACTGTACTGTAGAAAGCAGAAAGTATCTAGAGACTATATATCTTTAGGAATTTCCTAATGATAAAAAATTATATTGTGAGATTAAAAATATTAATTCACCAAACATCAAAAAACTAATTGGAAACCATGTCATGAGACAAATGCTCGTAGTGGAAGAAATCGTTCAAGTTGTTTACTACTTAATATTTTTAATTAACAATGCAAAACATACTAGAGGAAAGCAAATGCGAGCCAGTCATCGGAACAGATATCTGTGGGTGATGAATGAGCTGTCATGTCCAATTGTTCCAGGCCCTCGCTCTCTCTGACACCCACTCCATCTCCTGAGTGCTGAGCCACACGCCTGGGGTCAGAGGTCATCTGAACACACTTATCTGGGAGGGGCGGCAGGTGAGGGCTCGTCTAACCTGAGCTATCTATCTATCGTTCTGTCTGTATAGTTCTTTTGCTCTGGTTAATGCTCTTTCTAGTTCTGTCTATCTTTCATTGATCTGTCACTCTCTTTTCTATTGCTCTATTTGTATGTCGCTCTGTTTTTTATTCTATCTGTCACTCTGTTTTTTATTCTATCTGTCACTCTGTTTTGCTCTTTTGCTCTGTCTATTTTTCTGCTGTCTTTCGTTCTATCTGTCAATCTCTTTTATTCTATATATCGCTGTCTACCGTTTTTTCCAGACTATAAGTCACACTTTTTTTTCATAGTTTGGCTTGTCCTGCGACTTATAGTCAGGTGCGACTTATTTATCAAAATTAATTTGACATGAACCAAGAGAAAACATTACCGTCTCCAGCCGCCAGAGGGCGCTCTATGCTGCTCAGTTCTCCTGTAGTCTACACTGAACACATAGAGCGCCCTCTGGCGGCTGGAGACGGTAATGTTTTCTCTTGGTTCTAAATAAATGCGACTTATAGTCCAGTGAGACTTATATATGTTTTTTTCCTCATCATGACGTATTTTTGGACTGATGGGACTTATACTCAGGTGCGACTTATAGTCCGAAAAATACGGTATTTGCCGCTGTGTCTTTTATTCAATCCTTCAATCTCAATCTCTATCTCTATAAATGTATAAATAACCTCTGACACAGAGAAGAGAGAAAACTCCTCACATGACCGTTAAGTTACAGAACATCTGTCTGTTTACTTAAGTACCAGATATAGGTGTCATGCCATAACATATTTTTAATATGACTGACTTTATATTAAATGTGAATTTAACACTGAAAGTTAATGTGATATAAAAATTGCTACTAATCTTTCATTGTTCAGAAAGAGAGCAAATAACATTTACATTATTAAAGATAATTTTCACTGACAGTAAAGAGTTCAGTCACTCTCTGAAACTCCAATTAAAATCACTGAAACTGTTAACTCTGTGAAACCAATATCTTATTTACAGATTTGTACACACATCTGCACTTTGTTGTTTCTGATGAGATAATTCGCCAGAAAGAGGTATTCAGTCAGTGAGCGAGTGAAGGAAGCACCGGAATTTTAGCGATGACTCATCTGAACGCCTCTGATTGGCCATTGCATTCATAAGCTCAACAGAACCGTGTGTGATTGGTTATAATGAGCAGTGCTGTAAAAACGCGTCTGTCTCTGGCTCACCGCCAGCCAGCGATCACAGATCAGATTTTAGCAGCTTATGATATGACTCGCTGAACGTTCTCACGCCGGTGTGATTGTATTTATATAAATACAATATTAATCGGCTATTTTTGTCTTTTGGAAGCTGCATTCAATTTGGTTGCCTTCTGTTATAAGTCACACGTACAACAAACTTAATGTCACAGTGGTATCCTGTACTGTAATCGAATGTAGCCCAAGTTATTACCTGTTGAACAGTAGACAGCACACGCGGTATTCATCTAATAAAGATCTTCACCGTTAGCAAATAGCCTTTGCAGATTTCCCTTCAATGCAATGCAGTTCCATAGACACGTTTTCAACGCTGCTGATGTTAAACGTTACAACTCTGAGTTTATTGCATTAAGATGAAGTAAAGAGAGGTGCAGGAAGATAGAAAGTTTGGGAAGAATGAGTTTAAGAGAATTAAAATGTGAAATCCCATGTTAACAGTAATATGTGAGATTGCATATTTATGAACAGCCTTCAATCATTTAATTAACCCTTGCATTGAGTTAAGCTAAGCTATTCGATAGTTATTAAAAGGAAATACACAACAAGTGATTAGAAACATGATGTGTGGGTTACGCATATGATATGTAGTTAAGCAATGGTCTGATATTTGTTTATAAGTTTTTTGAGTTCATTTTAGTGCATCTACATCTGTAAAAGACAGTTTCTTTGCCATTGTTTGACATAAGGGCGTTGTGTGGAGGTTAAAAGGTCCCCTTAAAGGAATTTCAGTCTGGTTCTTTTCTTCTAGGTGAGGGGTAAATCAATCCAGAGAGCTTGTGATTGTGATTACTATCATAAATTTACATGTGATGGTCATGCTGTGCATCTCTTTGACCATCAATCTTGATTACGTGCCCCAAATTTTTATGGTGGTGTTAATGTTGAAAGCTGTTTTCTGAAAGAGTTGATTGGTTGGTTAGATTGCTTCAGACTGGCAGGCAGGGGCATAGATTACGCGGGGGACGCGGGTGACGTGTCCCCCCCCCACCCCACCCACTTTTAATATCATGGAAATTCGTCCCCCGCACTTTTTCGGTCAAGTTTGTTTTCAAAAAGGTTTTCAAGAGCTGGTGTGAATTAATATAGATTTAAACTCAAAGAGACGGGATAGTCTGCATATGATTTGATTATTCGGACCCAGAATACAGCGAGATAGACATCACAGAGCAAACACTCCTGCAGTGTGTGATTTATGAAACTTTCATTCATACTCGAAGCCGGAGCGCGCTCTCGCGCAGAAAGTCATTTCAGGAAGATCCTAATATGGGCAAAAGCGTCCAGCTATCCCTGTATGAAAACAGTTTTTACACAGAAAAAAAAAAGCCCAGAAACTTTTTCAAACACGAAGACATTAAACATAAGATTGCAACAATATATGGTTTTTCAAGTAGTCTCCAGCAGGTGATAAAGTATGAACAATGCAGTACCAACTGACATAGCATTTATTACAGATAGAAACTATTCTTATTATTATAACTTATTATGTGATAAAAAAAAATTGTTTGTAGTATATAAACAAATCATTATTATTTGTTATTGTCCAGCAGTTATAGATTTCTAAGCCATTTAAAAGCTAGAAATTAGAGAATAATTTAAGTTGCCTATAGTATCCACCAGTCAACAGTTTTTGAACCGTAAGCTTGTTAATATTTTTAAATAAGTCTCTTCTGTTCACCAAGCCTGCATTTATTTGATTCACAGTAAAGCAAAACAGAAAAATTGTGAAATATTTTTACTAACCTATTTAAATTAACTGTTTTCTATTTGGTCTATTTCTATTCTGGTGAGCAGTAGTGTTGCTGGCCTGAGACTCGAACCCACAAAAGAGTCCTTGCTAAATGTAATTGTTCATTTCTATAATTTATTTTCCAAAAAACAAAAATAATATTGACTCTAAGAATGATATATTGACTCTTTGAATGATATAGTGCATTATGTTGCAAAAGCTTTTTATTTCACATAAATGCAGATCTTTGGATCCTTATATTCATCAAAGAATATAAATACTGAAAAAAACCTCATGTTTTAAATATTAATAATTAGCAAATCAGTATATCAGAATGATTTCTGAAGGATGTGACACTGAAGACTGGAGTAATGATGCTGAAAATACAGCTTTGATCACATGAATAAGTTACATTTTAAAATATATTCAAATAGGGAAAAAAGTTATTTTAAATATAAAAATATTTCACAATATTACTGTTTTGCTGTACTTTGGATCAAATAAATGCAGGCTTGGTGAGCAGAAGAGACTTCTTTAAAAACAAAATATCTTACAGTTCAAAAACTGTTGATTGGTAGGCTATATAGATTACAGAAATGTTATATATATATATATATATATATATATATATATATATATATATATATATATATATATATATATATATATATATAATTTTTTTTTTTTTTTTTTTTTGTCCCCCTCACTTCTGAAAAGATGGCTACGCCCCTGCTGGAAGGTGCATGGATTTGATTTACAAACATCCTGTGTCTTGGGCCTTTCTGAGGAATTCGGCTCCTCATGTTTCAACCATGCTCTTGATTGAGCATCTGATTCGGGTCTGATACCCTACAGAACCATTAATGCAAAAAAAAAAAAGTGTGTTGGTACAGGTGCATTGGAGTGTATTGGGAATATACTAAAGTAAAAAAAAACATCTGATTAAGTTCGTGAATTTCATTAACCATTTAAAATCCATATCTATATGTTGTTTAGATATCTTTGCTTTTGTTACTACTTTCTATATGTGACCCTGGCTCACAAAACCAGGCATAAGGCCCAATAATCTCTCCATTGATGTCTGGTTTGTTAGGATCTGACAATATTTGTCTGAGATACAACTATTTGAAAATCTGGAATCTGAGGATGCAAAAAAATCCCAATATTGAGAAAATCATCTTTAAAGTTGTCCAAATGAAGTTCTTAGCAATGCATATTTCTAATCAGAAATTAAGTTTTGAAATATTAACTTTAGGAAATGTAAAAACTATCTTCATGGAACATGATCTTTACTTAATATCCTAATGATTTGTGGCATAAAAGAAAAAAGTATAATTATGACCCATTCAATGTATTGTTGGCTATTGCAACAAATGAGACTTAAGACTGCTTTTGAACTCCAGGGACACATATGTATGTAAAGCACTATTTGAAGTGTGGTTAAATTATTGAAAAGTACTGCATCCTTATGAATTATTATTATAATTATTTGCAACATTTCTTTTTATTAATACTATTTTTATACTCAACAAGTAGAACTCAAATTCAATGTATTGTATTTCACATTTAATCATAACAGGTCAACAGAGGATTCAACTAAAATAAATATCAAATACGAAAATAAATATATTTTTAATGTAATGAAGTATATTTTTCACTAGAATATTTATCTTTTTTCATTCTATCCATCCTTCCACCCATCCATCTTCTTGTAGACCATAAATGTACAACTTACAATATGTAATGCACCCATTGCAATAGAGTGATTTATTATTCAAGTTTCTTTGTTGAAGAATGAAAGACATAAACATAAAGAATGCGTTCACTGAGCATATCATTTCAGTCTCCAAATATTAGCTTTCTACGTGTGAATCAGACAGTTGATGTAACACTGACTCTCCAAGGCCATAGATGAGCACAGTTGTTCTTTAAGAGTTTGGGAGCTTGAGAGAGCCATTTCAATTTTACTGCTAAGCTGCTGCATATTAAAAGAGAGGCATTCCACTCTCGTGAACAGTAAAGTGAAATCGATCCCAAATACATGCAACAGTTGGGGGATTTTGTGCTTAACAGGGAATAACAGAAGGCAGCATTACTGGATAGAACTGTTTAAAATAATCCTTGCAGACTGGATTCAGAGCTCACAGCTCCACTTTTAATAGCATGCATATTTTGATAGCCCTGTCCTGGAAATCCCTTCCAATATGACAGTTTTTTTACTTCAGCGTTAATTGAATCCTGGGATCATTTGTGTCACCTGGATGCTATGCAAAGGCAGAATCTTTCATTACTTAGATACTGAATCCTGACATAACCTGACAGTAATACATTTCTCTGTCCTGGAAAGGGGTTTCAAAAACAGATTTCTTCTCATAGCAGCAATATATTCTCAGTGGCATCGCCCTATATGCAGTTGATTGCATAACAGTAATATAAAAGACGTTTATGCATATGAATACTTATTAATCATTCTTCCTCTGGTGATATTTTATACTGTCTTACATAATATGTTGTAAAGGTGCAGCTGTTATTAAAGTTTAGTGGAAGTGCGTAATAGACAATGCTTTATGAGTTTCACCAGCTGTACATTGAGATAAAGCTAGTTAGTTTTGGTTATTACAATGGAAAAAGTAAGAGAAGAGGAGCTAAGAAATGTAAAGACCAAAACACGTACAACATGAGGGTAATAAGCAATCTGCAAGTGCAAAGTGTATCCAAATGAAAATACATGTCTATATCTATATATACTGTATGTGTATAGATAGATAGAGAGAGAAAGAGAGAGAGAAGTGTGTGTTTGGTGATGTACACATATGTAGATGATGCATGTATGTTTGCAAATGAATTCAAGATCAGATACAGAATTTCACAAATTTGTGGAGAGTAATGTTTGCTCTGACTCGTATCTCCCACATTCCCAAAATGCCCCATTGCCACATATTTCGTATTTTCAAGAGGATGTGCTGGCTAATTCGTCATGGCTGATTGTTTGGATATTTGGCATGGATAAACACAAGCTGTGTCGCCTGCCTTGCGGCTTATGAACTGGGTTTGTTTGAAGCTCAGATCCAAGGAAATATTCAACAGTAAAGGCTTAAAGATGGTCTCTGATTTCCATTCCTATATGAACACACAGTCACTGACAGAATATGAGCATATCCCTTTACACTCCGGGTTAATCCTTTATATTTGCCTGACTGGAAACACTAACACAATGCAGCATGCTTTTGTCATTATAGTTTTTCAATTACAGTGACAACACTATAAGAAGGTGAAAAATCATTTAGGTGGCAGAAACAAGCAAAGTTTGGAAAGGACACTTCTTTTATAAGACATGGCTGTAATAGACTGTATATATTATATATTATGTACAAGGGCGTCAACAGAATATTCAGAATACTTCCTTAATAATTAATTGGGCCTTTATTGTTTAGCATGGACCTGTTCCAGTTAAACAAGTTATATAATTCAAGTTCATATTATAATTATTATTTTAGTTCTGAACTAGATCAAAGTTTTTATACCCTTTAATCAGGCTTTCTTGATTCCCATATAAGACTTAAACACATTTCCACATAACAAAAGATTTTTTTTTCCTTTGTGGATTAGCAAATTGACACTCATTCATTCATCTCACATCTGGATTGAGATCACCTACAGTCAAGACTGAGCTATTTCCCAAAACACAACGCCGTGTCTTTGAGAGAAGGCAGTGTGTTGGGTCTTTGACTCCTCTCCTGTTTCTATTGAAAGATTAAGCTCCATCAGTAAGCGTCTGGAAAGATTTGTAATCTGAACATCAGCCCGGCTCTCAGGCTGATAAATGAGATGAATGGTGATTCGTGTCTGTCTGAGAGTGCCTGATGGGAAAACCGCAGCTCGACCTCACAACATCTCTCATCTCTCGGACAGGCTGTTTGACAGTACCTCCACACTTAAAACAGCTGATTTGCATGCAGTAAATGAGCTTGTTTGTGTCTGCATGGACAGCTCTTTATATTTTTAGCATATTGTTTAATCTATTTTCTATTGTACAAAGGAATAACACATTGGCAATAATTTGCTTTCCATTGCTTCCTAGTTTATTATACAAAACAAATAGATGAGAAAACCTAAAAAAACAGTTAATAATCGGTTCCCTTTTTACATTTAGTCATTTAGCAGACACTTTTATCCAAAGCGACTTACTAATGAGAACAATAGAAGCAATCAAAATCAACAAAAGAGCAATAATATGTAAGTGCTGTTACAAGTCTCGTTTATTTATATAATAAATAAAAAAGAAAACAAGTAGAGAGAACAGAAAAGAACAAGGAATGTGAATGCTAGTGTTAGAGGGACTTTTTTAATAAAATAAAACAAAAGAATAAAAAATAGCTAGAATGCTAGTGTTTTTCATGATAAAGAAAAAGAAAACAAGTACTTTGTTGTAGAATAGAAAAAGAATAGAGAACGCTAGTTAGTGTTTTTAAATAAATAAAAATGTATTTTTCGTATCTCAGACAAGTAAAGCAAATCTTGAAATGGAACAGTTTATTGGACCTTCAGATAAAATATTGTGTGTGTTTTTGTATCATATTTGAGCTATTGGGGTTTTATGGCTCGTATAGTCTGATACATTGAGGATATGAAGACTTTTTTTATTCAGAGATTCAAACTGAGCAAAAAATATGCTATTTTGTCCAGATGCTGATATTTATATATGATATTCTGATATGAGTCATCACACTATATTTCCAATAATATGTCTTAATGTGCAAACATAAATTATCCAAACATATAATGTAATGTAATCCAAAGCTGATTGAGAGATGACCAGATAAACGTTCCTCAGAAGATGTGAGATGTTTTGGAGGCTTGGGAAGATCATTCCTCCGCCGAGGAACAGTGAAAGTGAAGCTTCTGGAAACTAATATTGCTCAAAAGCCTGATAATCATGTTTCATACTCACTGATTTTTCACCGAAGTCAGTATATCAAGTAAAAACCAGCTGCTTCAGTCCATTGATGGTGTTCATCTGGAAATATTCTTATGTTTGCTTCATAGAAATCAGTAAAGATCTGACAACAAAGATATATGTGAAGCAATATAGATGTTTGTGCAATTACACTAAAAGAGCTTTTGCTTGATAAAAGTTGTCAATAAGAAACAATAATGTAGTAGTTTGAGTTTAGAGGCCTTCTGTGCAGTGGGCTTTATAGGGTTAAGATTTATTAACGGTGAGAAGAACTCCTACCAAGTGACAAAAGAAATGACAAATAAGTGAGCATGTTCCTGTAGGGCACTTAACGTAAACGTGATACGAATTTGATGACTTCCCATAATTCTTTCTCAAAGCTGTACTTTCTCTTCCGAGTTTCAGAAGACAATACAAAAGCCCTGGAGTTAGTCCTTGACTTAGAAATAATGAGTTCACCAACAGCGAGTATCAGCTTCTTCCAGCAGAAAATCTCTCCGATGAAGTTGAGATGGAGCATCTATGAAAAGTTGATGTATTTTGTTGCGTCCCAAGACTCGGGTATCTGGGTCACGTCTCTTGACCTCAGGTAATGTTTAATGAAGTCTGGTGCTAAACTCATTAAATGACTAGTCTTTGATGTAGAACCCTGAGTTTAGCAGTAATTACCGCTTTGGATTATAAATCATCATTAAATGCATGACGGCGGTGAGGTGAGGCGAGGTGTGTGACGTGTGTCGGCGGAGAAGCTGAATCCCTGCGGCGTGGATGGAGGCTGGAGAGCGGCAAATTAAAGGTCTCAGGCAATCAGCCGTTTTCCACACGGCAGCCGCTTCAGGAATCCATTTCATTCCAGTGATGGAGCACGGCCACCGGCAGATAGTTGAGTCTGATGAAGCGGGTTTCTCCAGGAAGACTGTGACTGCTCTCACCCTGAGGTGAAGGTTCGAGCTCTTTTGTTGTGACGGGTTTGACTGGTTTGACTCCTGGTTTTAATATATCATGACTCGCGACGGTTTCTGACGTCTGTCAGTGGCTAGTTCCTGTGAGATCAATGGCTGCGACGTCTCTGGTGTGTCTTTGTTTCTGTCTGAGTTTTCTTTGTCTAAACCCTCCAGGATTCGCTCTTGATCTTGACCCACATAAAGTCTCTTTTGTCAAGTTTCAGATGAGCGGCTTTGTCACCAGCCAATTTAAAGTGCGAATTGAACCTCAGAAATGAAGGAAAGTTGTATGTACATTACACACATCAGCCACTTTTATATATATTCATCTCCAGTCACAGTGGGATTTAGACAGTCATCTCATTAGCATTCTGGGCTCTTCTGAAGGGTCTCAAAAGATTTTTGCAGCTTGTTCAATTTAGCTGTTTAAAATGCAACACAGTTCTGCCACATTTGGTCAACTTAATTTCTTTCCACGCTTTTAAGTTTGCGTAATAGACATTCACTTTATCCATTTGTGTTGGGAGTGCATTCATTATTTTTGTTACTTGTTTGTTTAAAAATAAGCTGAGTGTTTATTGTTCTGTGTTTTTGGATTTAGAAGTTTCTGATATGTTTTTCAGGGTTTTTATCATAAAGTAGTGATGAATGGAGCTTGTGCTTGAGTTGAGGACAGGTACGGTATATAGAGAGATTTATTTAAAAAGCAATAGTTATGCAAATGTAAGTGCAGCAACCAAATCATATTCAAGCTATTTATGTTCCTACAAGAAGTTAGAAGGTTTGCATTAAATTGATCAAAAGTTATTTGTTAATGTTATTTCAAGTAAATGCTGTTCTTTTGAACTTTCGGTAACACTTTAGAATAATGGTCCATTAGTTAATGTTAGTTAATTTATTCATTAACTTGAACAAACAAGGAACAATACATTTATTACTGTATTTATTCATCTTTGTTCATGTTAGTTAAAGAAAATATAGTTATTCATTGTTAGTTCGTGCTAATTCAAAGTGCATTAACTAATATTAACCAGCACAACAATGGACTTGAATAATGCATTAGTAAATATAGAAATTAACATTAACTAAGATTAATAAATGCTTTAGAAGGATTGTTTTCTCTTAGATCACGTTAACTAACATTAATGGACCATTATTCTAGTGTTATCGAACTTTCTATTCCCTAAAGAAGCCTGAAACATAAAATGTATCACCATTTTTCATAAAAAAATATATTTATTCTGAACTGTTTTCAACATTGATAATAATCATAAAGGTTTCTTGAGCAGCAAATCAGCATTTTAGAATGATTTTGAAGGATGAAACATTTAAAATTGCTACTTAAAATTTTAAATTGTAGTAACATTTACATTTTTAACTGTATTGTTTTTATCATATAAAGAGAAGAAACTAAAAACACTGAATCTTACCAACCCCAAACTTTTAGTGCCTACAGTACATCTCTAAAGTTGTTCCTGTGGTGACAAAACATTGATATAAAACACATTTTTAAAAAAATCAATCATGACATAAAAAAAGCTTGATATAAATTTGTAAGCTCCCAAAATTATCACTATTTGTTATTAATCTGGCTTTGTTTTAAATGTTGTTCATTTACCGAGGGATGAAGCTGCAAATAGCTTTCAAACCATCCAGTCATCCATATGTGTGTGTGTGTGTGTGTGTGTGTTTTAAACATCCTGCAACATGACATGTATCTATTCTCCCACAAATATCATGCCATATTACCTTTAATAATATGACATCTAGCTGAAACCTTGCCTAATCGAAGAGTTTCGACAGTCTGCTGTGATTGTTTTCTGCTGCAGGCGTCTTTATCATTGGCTCTTCTGCGATCTGTCTTCAGGTGTCTCTGCCGCTCCTCAGCTGTGACTGCTCTCCATCACCGCTAACATTCATTATTTACTTTCTCTGCCCAGTCCTAAATCCAGCATGACTTAGTATACGTTTGCCAAGGGCTAACCGCGAGCTTTTTAACCCTATTATTCATGAGTGTGGCTGATGCTCTGAATGATCATTTCATTGTGTATATTAACATTCAGTCAAGAAACAGAGGCACTGCAGACAAGATGAAGGACTCTCAATGTTCAGCATAACATTTATCGATGTTTAATTAAGCCTATATTGTCTCATTTTAATGGCGTTTGAAATGAATTGAGATTTTATTCGTTTTAATCAGACTCGGAGCACTTCTAAGAAAATAGCTCTCATGGGGAAGATACCTTTGCAATTCCAATTTACTTTAAAACATGCCTTATTGTCATCTATATTGCCAATTTCAGGATGAAATTAGCTATTAAACAGGATCAACACTAAAAAAATAAAAATAAATAAGAAAAACAGGAGGAAATGTGAGAACATGCAATAATATTCAAGTGCAGTCACTCATTGGCTTCATGATCTTCACAGCACTGGCTATTTCTCACCATATTTACTAAACCAAACTTTATATATCAGTCTGACATGCTGCCTTTAGTAGCAAAGGTTTCTTTTGAAAAAGAGTTTCTGATACGACTGAACTGAGACGTTTCTGAAGGAGCCTGATGTTCAGATACGACACGTCCTTTCAAAATGTGATGCTCAAATATACTTGTTTTGGATAAAAGATGTTTCTTTATTTATATTTATTTTTATATATTTTTTAAACAAATATTGTCCAACAATCATGCAAAAAAGTAAGTAAGTCTCCTCTACTCCCCAAGGCTGCATTTATTTGATCAAAAATAATAATATGATTTGATGCTCAAGAAACATTTCTGATTATTATCCAACAGTTGTGCTGCTATTCATGGAAAGTGATACATTTTATTTTTCAGGATTCTTTGATGAATAGAAAGTTCCAAATAATTTAATTTATTTGAAATCGGAAAAAAAAATTGTCACTTTTGATCAATTGAATGCATCCTTCCTGAATAAATGTATGCATTTCTTTCCAAAAAGCTTTTGAACAGTAGTGTTCGTGCATGCTCACCGGTGTTCTGATGCATCATTGCACACATGCATTTCCCTGTGATTTTGATCACACTCAGAACTTCAATGTACCTTGATATAACAGAGTCCTTTCATTCCCACTGGAATAATATCCGTGAACTGATTGGGAAGTCTATTCAGCCACCTGCGCCCTCCGTAATGGAAGAAATCTTTTCCATCCTCTCTGAGCAGAGGTTCATCCATTCAGTCCTTACAGGCCCATGCTTTAAAAACAAACAAACGTCCTCATGCTTCGCTGCTCTGACTCATAAATCATATTCAGATTAGTAACCTTAAGCCATTTCGACTGCGTGACGGTATACAATAACAGTCCCATCCAGCCTCAATTCAGTTTCATTGTATTCTCCGAGGCCATCTTGTAATTGTAACTCACTTCAGAAGATTGATAAATGGCATACTTATTGTAATGAGCTTCTATGATAGCAGGACATAATAATGAGCTCCGTGGCTTGCTGTGAAGGAGGCACAACTAGGAGCACGAAATGTCTCCATTATTGTCAAAGTTAACGAGTAAATAATGCTCTTTTGCCTTTAGGGGACACAGTTAATCAGAGCTTTAGCACATATATTGCGGCAGAAACAATTACGCAATAAAGTTTTTTGTGTTTTGGTTTTCTGATGAAAATTCAATATGGAAGCAAGTCTTTTTTTCCCAAGCAGTGATCCGAGAATCCGTATATATGCTCAGTCTTATTTGAGCGCAGGTGTGTAGCATCATCTCCAGCGACTGCAGCTCATCAGAAGAGCGCTGGACATGAGATATACTGCTAGAATAGAGGACACAAAGACGCTCTGACCTCCACCTCCTCTCTCCGGACAGAATAATGTGTGTGTGCTGGCAGCAGATGCACCTGCTGTGCTCCTAACGAATCTGAGACCAAACTTTGGCAGATAATTAAAGAAAGTTGCTGCAACTCAGTGTGCAAATGTTGTTCGGCTCTGTGTGCATTCCCACAAGCATTCAAGACAACACAAACAGGCCTTTTGGGGGGGAATAAGATAGTGTTGCTTCTGTTTTTGAAGATTTATGGAAAAACAGTTTCTGTTATCTCCCAGAAATCTGTCATCCAACGTTCTCATTCCTCAGAGATGTTTATTGCTATGAATACACACACACAGCACACAAATGCTGGAGACAGTGCCGCTGCACTGGGAAACAAGCTCATTTCCAGCTAATTCGACTCAACTTAAAGGATCATTCAGCCAAAAAATGAACACTTGTGCTGACAATTCGGTGAGTGTCACCTAAAATGACTGGTATTATAAAAATGGCTTGTGAATCCCTTGCTATATTATAACCACATCTTTTTATCAACTTGTTTTCTTTCAGTCAGCATAGGTTTTGTATTTCTTTTTGAAACTGCTTGATCGTATCCCTCATTGATATGTGCTCATGCACCTCAGTTTTTGAACATTGAATATTGCCAAAATTATCCACACTCTCAGAAAAAAAGGTACAAAAGTTGTCACTGGGGAGGCACCTTTTCAAAAGGCACATCTTTGTACCTAAAGAGTCCATATTGGTACAGTAAAGGTGCATATTAGTGCATAAAGTGGTATACAAGTGTACCTTTTTAAAAGGTACCAGCCAAGTGACAGCTTTAAAAAAAAAAAAAAAAATCTGAAAGTTCACGAATAAAAAGAAAAAAAATCTCACTCAAAAACTGAAGAGCACAAGCTCAGAAAAATAACCAATTAGGTTTTATATTACCAGTATTTGCTGATATATGGATAATACTTTAATGGTAATTTTTCAATGGGAAATGCACACAATTATAAAAAGTACAATTATTACATTTTGTGAAGTTGTGCAAAATCAGTAAGTTTTATATTGACGTGATAACATTAACTAGACTTTTGGAGGAAATGAAAACCCTCCCTGGGTAAAAATGAACAGAACGCAGCATGAATCTGTTCATTATGTAAACCATTCATTTCTCTTTGCGAGACTTGAATTAAAACATTCAATTCATGACGATTGCAACACTTTTATGAGCCTTTTTGAATCTTCTAAGTTTGGGTTACCTGGACTTTCACTAGAGAGTGTGCACAAAGCAGGACGCATCTGTTACACATCGTCGTAAGGTTTCTGCCCTTTGGTTTCAGCTTGTCAGGACAAGGACTTGTGAGCTCCACCGACGTGACACTGACTTCATTCTCCAGAGACGTCCAGTCGACACGAGGGTGTTTCAGATCCTTCAGCGCTCTGTCACTAATATTGATCAGCCGGCCTCTTATCCAACACAGAGAAATGAATTAGGTGGCAAATCAAGCAGTTTGTTTTCCACAGTGTCCTTCAAGAGAACCTGAGATCAAACACAGTCACACAAACCAGCTGCATTTCTGCTGTGAAATCAATAAGATATAGTAGAAATGCAAATTTCAGTGTCATTTTCGATTGATTCCACTGAAATAGGTTTTTATTCTGCATTTTTAAATCCTCTGTCAGTAGATTCATCCTGATGCTTCTCCTTCCACAATTCACCTAGAGTAAGTTCAACAACATCTCCAGAAGCATTCAACAGACACAAAATGAGCCCTTTGGGGGGAATATTTATGGAAAATGGCAGTGTTTCCACTTTAAAATGAGTCAGGTGTGGAAGCTAGAACACTCCTAATGAAAATGTATGCTTTCAGTCTTATCTAGCTACAAGCTCTGGCTGTTTACTGTAAAAATACAGTGACAATGCTTCAACCTTTTTGGTGACTATGTTGTACACTTTTAAAAATAAAGGTGCTTCCCGATGCTATAGAAGAAGCTTTTTGTCTAAAATGGTTCCATAAAGAACCTTTAACATCTGAAGAACCTCTCTGTTTCACAAAATGTTCTTTGTGGCAAAAGAAGGTTCTTAAGATTATAAAAAGAAAGAGATGGTTATTTTAAGAACCTTGACTGAATGGTTCTTCTATGGCATCACTTGAAGAACCTTCTGAAGCACCTTTATTTTTAGGAGTTCATAACTGTACACTGTCAGAAGTGTTTTTTAAGATGTAAATAAAGATTTTTGGACTATGTTTCACAAGAAAATACAATTTCAGTTTTCAGTTCAGTTGCTTGGGATTCTGTGGAAAATCGATCTATTTTTGTTTAGGTCCTACTAGTAGCTTGCTGTACCAGAAAAATAAAATGGTTACTGCATTTAATATGTGTCATGTGTAAATTACGGTTATTTTGTCATCCCTGTCAGACTGAGGTGACATCTCAAAAGATGAAGATGAAATCCTGAAATCTCAAATGATACGCCCATCAATGTGAACGGAAGTGATTTGTCAATAATTTGACATCGGACACACTGCTTTTGTGTCTGACAGCGTTTTGTGTCTCCCATATTGAGAGATTGCTAGGGGGAAATACTACTTTAAATATCAGACTGATACAAAATCATTTCTATTTGTCACTTCTGTAGCCTATTTTGTTTTTCTCTCACTTACATTGTGTACTCACTGTAAAATAATGCAGTGCCTTCCCAGCTAACAGGGAATTCTTATATACATGATGTTAAAGTGGTCGTATGATGTAATTAAAATTCTTCCTTTCTCTTTGGAGTGTTACAAACTGTTAGTGCATAGATAAGATCCTGAAAGTTGCAAAGTCTGAAACCCAAAGAGATATTCTTTTAAAAGTTAAGACTCGTCCACACACACCTTAAACGCCTTGTTTAAACACGCCCCCACATGTCTATGTCGCTATGTTTATAATGGGTTTTATTGGTTTTATCTCTTCGCGGACGGCATCACAGTAAGGTAAGGGGTGTAACATTTCCTTCACATGCTGGAAGTATTCGGCCAATCACAATGCACTGGATAGCTGGCCAATCAGCGTACACCTCGCTTTTCAGAACAACAAGCTTTGTAAAATATCAACCGTTTCAAAAATTCAAGGCATAGAGAAGCAGCAATAATGTACAGTATGTACAGTATATTAACCTTAAAATGCATAAACACATTGCATTACACCAGACACACAAACTATTGTTCTTTTTAGCAACATCATATGACCCCTTTAAGACGAAACATTCCTAAAGTATGCCAATGTTTATGCAGCATTCTCATAACTTTAATAATGTTTGATAGCCTATATGTTTTCATTAGATCATTACATTGAAAAGAGATCAACATTCTCAAATGCTATTTGTAGCTACTCAAACGTTCTCATAATCTTGAGAGAAAACGTATAATATTACAAATAAAACTTTAAATAAGATTATATTTTGACTGAAAATACAGTGATAAGAAGGTAGTATAGAAACGTTTTTGTAACCTTCCCATAATCTTCACATCACGACAATAAAAATAGCATTTTTAATGTTCTTATTATAAATCAGAATGCAAATAACTTTACATTTTGGGTGAAAATAGTTAGCAGTACGTTTCTGCTACCAATAATCGTCATAAACTTCACGTTTAACCTTTTAAAAACATCTCACAACACGTTTTTATAGCCTAACCTAAAACTGATACCCTAAACGCTAGAGATAGCCTAATAGCAAACACTTGTTGTAGTCCACTGAGTTGTGTCAGCTCACAAGGAAGGAGATCCAGATGTTGCCAGGGTTATTTGTGAGCACTGGATCCATGCTGATTTACATATTTGAGGGGGAGTATCTGACTGGGCGCCGTGGCCTCGTGCTTTCATTGTGAGTCTGACATCACATGAGAATGAGTCGCGCAGGAGCTCCGCGTGCAGAACTCTGAGCAGCGCGAGCAGCACTGCACGATAATACATGACACACCACCGGGGATAAACTGCAGCGGGACCCGTGTTCCTCATCCCGGGGATGGACCGGCGGCGGAGAGCCTCGCTCGCGCTCACCTTGAACTTCCTCGCGCTGATCCTCGCCATCTCCGCGCTGACCACCAGCTACTGGTGCGAGGGGAACCGGAAAGTTGTCAAGCCCTTCTGTACCGGACCGGTGACCGTCAAACAGACGCACTGCATTAGATACAACAGCTCGAACATCACCGACAGCCGACTCGTTCAGTATATCTGGGAGACCGGCGAGGATAAGTTTGTTCTGAGGAAGTTCCACACCGGCATCTGGTTCTCCTGCGAGCAGAACGTCGACCTTGTCGGTAAGAATGCGGATTTTCTTCCAATCACACCAGCAAAGGGCAAAACAACAACAACAACAAAAAACACACACATTTCGTTAACGTTCCCATTAAGATTCAAAAACGTTATTTCTAAATATTTTTTAAACGTTTGAACGTCCGTTTTTAATGTAGAAAGAATATTTATTTTTATGACCGTTATAGGAACATTTCAAAACGATATGAGAATGTTACATTTGAATGTTCTCTTAACGTTTAAAATACCCAATTTTCACATTTAAAGAACGTTTTTTCTGTCCGAACGTTGGAGGAGCATTTCATTCTGTCATTTTGAAACTGTGTTATTTCTGAATGTTTTTAACGTCCATTAAAGATAAAATAAAAAAAATAATAAAATAAAATTAAAATCTAAAAAGTACCTTTCTTCTTGTTTATGAATTGTTGAGGAACATTCCATTCTATCATTTTGAAAACGTTCTGAAAATGTTACATTTGAATGTTCTCTCAACGTTTAAAACACCCATTTGTTAACATTTAAAGAATGTTTTTCTAGGTTATCGGAGTGTTGGAGGAACATTTTATTCTGTAATTTTCAAACTGTTATAAATGTTATTTATGGTTGTTTGTTAAATGTTCGAAATGGCCATAAAATAAATAAAAAAAAATCAAATAAGACCGTTTCTTCTTGGTTATGCCAATGTTAGAGGGACATTCCTTTCTATCATTTTGAAAATGTTATGAGAATGTTACGTTTGAATGTTCTCTCAATGTTTAAAACGCCCATTTGTGAACATTTAAAGAACATTTCCTTGGTCATGCAGACATTAGAGTAACATTGCATTATATTGCTATGAAAATGTTATGAGAATCTTACTTTAAGAATTTTTTATCTCAAAACCCTTCCAAAGTATTAGTGAAAGTCAGAGTTCCCTGTTAGTTGGGTTGGCTTCATCCAAAATCCATCCCAGTGTGAATATTCTCCTTCCTAACATCACTAAGTAAATAATGATGATGACTATCAAACAAGTGTTTCCTTTTTAAGATTCATTAATGGCAGGTGATGCTGTAACCTGAATAGCAGCTCATAAACCTCACGTTTTCATCATAGATGTATTGGGATAAACTTTTTGACAGGTGATTTCATTTAATTAGGGTGTTCTGTCTATCAGTTATTGGACGCACCTCTAAACCTACTGACCCGTGTCCATTACCCATTCAGCCAAACAGGTTTTCTTCTAGGACTAGCTGCAGTTGTTTGAATAATGCTTTCTTTCTTTTTTGGCATCAATTTATTAATATTAATTAACAATGAAAACATCTACTAAAACTTTATTAAAATCAAATGCCATATCTGTTCAATATTTAATGAAACTGATATGAACTAACAACAGTTTTTTTTATTTACTAACATTAACAAAAGATGAATAAATACTGTAACAATCAAACTGCTTTTTACCAGTTACTGTATATAATATTAATATAATTTATGTTTTGTTTGAAAAACAGTTTTTGATATTTCTATTATTTATAAGGATTTATGCAATAAACATAAAAAACGACATAAAACATATATTAATCACTCCAATGCATATTTATTCAGAAAATGCTCCTTTGCCATAAATTCCATAAATTAAAAATGCAAATGTTTAAGAATATTTTACAAAAAGGCTTGTTTTTATATAATTAAAAATAATAATAATAATTTAAAAAGAGAAAGAGAGTATAAATTAGCTTACAGTTTACAGATAAAACAATGCATATGTTTTTTATACTACAGTATGATATTTTTTTTTACCAGAACTTGCATCTAATCAATGAACAGGATTTTTAAATTCTCTCTTAAAATTGCTAAAGTTTTTTCACACATTAATAATCATGAACTGAGTCTCACACCGATGCATTGAATGTCTTTTCCTCTTGCAGGTGAGAAATGCAGAAGCTTCATAAATGTGGCTCCTCCTCATGAGAGAGGTAGGTCTGCCACTCTTCATTATGAACTCTGGGGAATATTCTGATTTTGCATGATGTTTTAAATAGGGTGTCGCTCAGGTCCATTCTCCTGATGTCCGCTCTTTTATTTTGCACCTGCTGTCTAGAAGTCCAGTCACTTTTAATCAAGCTTACTTTTTTTAATCTTTCTACCAGCCGTAGACCTGCCTCATTCTCATTCATGTAGATATATGAACATGTCAACAGGATTTAATTCTCTCAGCAGCAGTAGCGCCAGCATCTTTAGCACAGTTGTTTCTGAGTGTAATTGATAGATGCATGATCCTGACTAAAGATCCCTCAGATATAATGATAGTTAAGCGTGATGATGATGATGATGATGACTCAGGGTGACTCCTCACTGTCATTCAGCTCATTCTGCTCTGACCGTGACAGAGCTGAGGTCTAAATCAAGAGTGAAAGTAATCATCCTTAGGTTTTATATCCCAGTAGATGAAATGCATGTATCAGTATAATGATATTATTGTAGATTATAGCCACCGAGTTTTATTGATGAGTAATCTATGCATTATGATGAAGTCAGTCTGTGTTTGTCTGTGGGTGATACATGTACAGTGTGTTCATATGTGGCTCAACGACAAATACGAATGCACAAAATAAAGAAAAAAAATTATCATAATTTGTTCCAAGTCCCTATATGGAATTTAAAACTTTATGCCTTTTATATGGCAGTCATAATTATATATTTTCATGTTTTATGTGCATAAATATTCTTATGTATGCATATATGTGTGTGTGTGTGTGTGTGTGTGTGTGTGAATAAAGTGTTTTATTATATAAAGTAATATTACATATTACGTTATAACACATTAAACTAATCATGTAACAGTGTTATTTTAAATAAATGCTTTTCTTTTGAACTTATGTTGATTAAAGAATTCTGAAAAATAAATTGTATCATGGTTTCCACAAAAAAAAAAAAAAAAAAAAAATATATATATATATATATATATATATATATATATATATATATATATATATGAAGCAGCAAAACTGTTTTCAACACTGATAATAATCAGAAATGTTTCGTAAGCAGCAAAATCAGCACATTAGAATGATTTCTGAAGACTGGAGTAATGATGCTGAAAATTCAGCTTTGATCACAGGAATAAATGAAATTTTAACAGATATTCACATAGAAAATGAGGCTACATCTTCCCCGCATTTGTGTGAATATTTTCATCATCCTCCCACTTAAAGTGCATGTGACAGCATGAAGATTTCTGTGAAATATGTAGATGCATCTGCATGCTTTCAAAGTTGAAATCTCCTTTTAAATCTAGTGTCAAGTTTCTGGTATATAAATATTTCAGCCGCTCCTCGACGGGTGGCCCATCTAAATGAGCCCCAGCGGTTCAGTTTGTCCTTCTCTGTGAGTGTCTGTGGCTCCACATCATCTTAATCAGCGGCTCCATCCGCTTTCCCTCCTCATCTTGATAGAACTGGACTCTTCCATCCATAACTTCCTCAGGGCCTGTCAGAAATTCCCTCGATACACATCGCTTCTCTCTCTCACATCCTCACAGGTGTTTTGTGGCTCTGCATCGTAGCCGAATGTCTCTACATCTTACTGCTGGCCACCGGAGGAATACTCATGTCCATCGAGGTCTGCCATTTTGGAAACCTCATCGATGGACTCAAACTGAATGCCTTTGCTGCCATATTCACAGTCCTGTCAGGTAACGTGTTGCATGTAGGCTGGCATTTCCATAAAACCAAAAAACTGAGCATTAAAGGATTATATGTTGAGTCACAGGGACATTTTTACCATTATAAGGAAAAAAAGATGTGTCATCTATTTCGTCAGTTACAATTATGAATGATTACCAGTTAAATGAAGTTGATATTGATAAAAGCTATCTTTTCCATTCAGAAGTGGCATTTAGATGTATTTACTTTGTTTACTGCAGCTCAGAGATGCAATGAATACATTTACACTGCATTTAAAGTTGCATGCATATTTTTTGGAGATTAATGCATTAAATATAAAATATACTGAATACAGAGCTGTGAAACTACTTTAAATATGAAACTAAAACCACAAATAGGTGGCGACAAATCTTAACAAGAGGATTATTGATTTACTAATTTAGATATTTTTCAGAAATGGCTAGTCAAGAAAATATTGTGTCTAAATTGTACATCACTACATAATGACTTGAACATAACATTAGCAAATATTTATCTATTACATTGCATTGCAGAAAGTATAAAATAGCAATCTTAAAAGCCTGCACATGTAGGCAAACATGGCATTTCAAAAGCGCCCTGTCTTACCTAAAACCAGATGAATGGACACACTAGTTGTATATGATCAGAATGTGTATGGAATTACATTTGTTTCAATAACAATGAACGAAACTTTATAAAACATGAACGTAACTTTTTCAGAAACTATCAAAAATATGCCATTACAAAAGAAGAAAAACACAATGAAAATGAAAAAATGAACTCAGTCGCACAAATTTAACAGGCTCTTCAAATATGCTTCATTCTTTGTTAATGTTTTTCAAAGATTTGTTTTCGCTAATCGTGGTTTCTGAATTCATTGCCACAGATATCGCTTACGTTTTAATTTTTCATTTGGTGTTTTGACACAAACCTCTCGTGGGGGCGGAGTTAACAGTGATCTACTCTGATTGGATAGTGAGCTTTTGATGGACAGGTGCTTTCTGACCAGGAAGTACAGACGCTACTCAGTGGCGCGCATATGGAAAGCTCATTTTTTTCATTTTCATTGTGTTTTCTTCTTTTGTAATGGTATATTTTTGATAGTTTCTGAAAAAGTTACATTCAGTTTTATAAAGTATCGTTCATTATTATTGAACCAAATGTAATTCCATACATGTGCTTGATGTCGCTGTCTCCGAATATGATGCTGAATATTGAGTGATCATCTTTTGTCAGGCTCTACCCTTCAAAGGTCAGCACACTGTCCACTGTCCCATTCAAGCCATATTGCTTTTGTATGACCTATTAAAAAATGAAAAACAGGTCCAGCAAATGTCCCTCTTCTATACTATCTATTGCACTGCTTTAAAGGCCACTAACATCTGTCCTCACGGAGATGCATTACTGGTCGATGTCTGTCTACCTGCAGGCTGTCCTCTGCCTGGTTCTCTGCCTCTTTGCATTAATGTGGTATCAGAGCCCTTTCTGTTCCCCAGATACATTTAAAAACATCCAGCTCAAAATCCCATATAAGCCTCACAGTATTGGTTAGCAGTACTCTTGAATGTCATCCAGGCTATTTTTGACAATTTCACAATTTAAGGGTTTATGGCGACATATGCGTCAAAATTCAATCTGCTTAAATCCTGCTCTACTTATTTATTTATATATTTCAGTGTAGCATTTCCTTTGTAAGTCCATTGTATGGAGGGGGGTTGCACTGTACAGCCAATATCCTACAGTTATGCTATTATTATTATAATATCAATATACTGTTTTATAATATTTTTCATAATATATAACATACTACTACTACTATTACAATTGCTACTACTAATAATAATTAATTGCAAAAAGTAATTATATTAATATAAAGATATTATCATTGTGAATATTATGTTATATTATATTATATTATATTATATTATTTTAACTTATAAACTTATAATTATATAAGTTTAGAGCTTTTTTGATCCCCATGGGGTAATTAATATAAGCTTACATGGTGCCTCACATAAAACACTTGACATATACAATTACAACACATAAAAAAATAAATAAATAAAGTCACCTATGTGTGTTACATAACCGTATTGCTTCAGGCACAAAAGTAAATTTATAACGATTAGTAGAGCATTTAATTGCTCTTAAACGTCGCCCCAGGGGCATCCACTCAAAGTCCAAGTGCAGCGGATGAGTACTATCTCCTAATATTTTGTTTGCCATCCTCATCACCCGCTGTTCATAATAGGAAGTAAGGCTTCTTAAGGCGACACCCATGATTTTAGAGCACGTGCTAACAATACCTTGCAACCGATTTAAGTTTTTTTATTGAAAATGAAGAAAACCAACAAATAAAAGAAAAGGACAAAATACTTTCAACAAATGAATTATAAAAAGACTTAAGGACAACACTCTGTACATTAAAAGAATTGAGTTTTCTCAGCACAAACAATCTTTGATGTGACTTTTTGATGATTCCCTCAGAATTCTGATCAAACTTTAACTTGTTGTCAAAAACCGTACCCAGGTAATTATATTGTTCTACTTCTTCTACATGTGTGCCATTAATGACTATCGGTTGAAGTGCTAATGTCCTCCTGCTAAAATTAATAATCATATCTTTAGTTTTTGAGACATTCAGATCTAGTTTCATATTACTGCACCAAGAGATAAAATTGTACAAAACAGAACCATATTCCTGATATGAATGTGAAAGCAAGGAGAGCAACACAGTATCATCTGCATATTTTACCAAGTAACTATTATCTTGCAAACTCTGACAGTCATTTGTATATAATATAAACAAAATAGGAGAGAGCGCACACCCTTGTGGGATACCTGTGGAGATATTTACAACATCTGATAACACCTCATTAATCCTAACCCTTTGTTGTCTGTCTGATAAAAAGTTCATAATCCATAAAACTAATCAATGATTAAAATTAAACTGACTGATAAGTTTTTGCCCCAACGTTACAGGTTGCAAAAGATTAAATGCAGATGAAAAATCTACAAACAAAAGCCGCGCAAATGCTCCGCTGTTTTCCAGATGATGCAGTTTTGCATCATCTACGCCTCTTCCAGCGCGAAATGCAAACTGCAGCGGATCTAAAAGTGGTCCAGCAACTGTCATTATATACCTCTTGATTAATTTTTCAAAAATCTTCATAACTAAGGAGGTCAAGGCGATTGGACGGTAATCTTTCAAGGAATTTGGTTTGATTATATGATATTATATTTGATTATATTATATTATATTATTATCAAGTCTATAATATGAATTGTCAAGCTTAGGTATCTTACCTGCATATTATTATTATTATTATTATTATTATTATTATTATACTAATAAAATAGTGCTCATATATTGTCATTGTGACTATTTATATTATATTATATTATGTGAGAATGTAATAATAACAAATGAATAATATCTTCCTTTGTAAAAAAAAAAAAAAAAAAAAATCCTAGTAATTAATATATTTCCTTACACACTTCAGAATTACTATTAAATGTTTGCACGTCACATTTATTGTTATTCAAATTAATACCTTCCGTATCATAAAACATGCACTTCTGCATTTAAATGAGGCCTAATTGTAGAGTAAGATTGAGACCTTTTGCTTTATTACTGCATAAAGTTTGAGGGATGATCTTACGGCCCTCTGTCATCTCTTTCTTGAGCTTCATGAGAGAGTGGGATCATGAACGCTGTGCATCATGGGAAGGGGGCTACAACCTCAATTATCTTCTTTCCTCATTTGACACAATCAACAGAAGAGAGCAGTCGACTGCATTCTTAACACACCAGACGTTTAGATGCAGTGAAGCATTAAGTAAGTTTTAGCAGTGACACAAATATAATTATGTTTTGTGACTTTAATAACCCATTATTTTTGCTTGATTGAACTTGTATTTTAGAGCAGTTCTAGATTCAAGTGTTCAGACAGTCGAAAACACCATAACCTTACTTTATTACACAATAGCAATAAACATTTTGTATGTTCCTAAAGTAAAGGGATATGCTAAGCGAAACTTCAAGAATTTTGTCATTATTTGCGTATCTTTGTGTTGTTCCAGACCTGCATGATTTTTTATAATAATAATAATTAATAACATTATATTATATTATGAAATTAATCACGATTAATCCCAGCTAACATTTACGTTTTTAAATATGAATGTAGAAACAACATAAAGACAGTATATTTTTAATATTTGTTTATGGTGTCTATTTTATGACCGAAGGCGAGTACTTCTGATGTCTCTAGGAAATTATAGTTTTTTTCCTAATTTTTATCCTTTAACTTTAGACATTCAACATTACAGTTTAATTGAGAGCTATCAATTTGAACACCTTTATTAGATTTTAAAAAACTACTACTTTTAATTCAAACGAACTTAAAACAATCTTCACATAATAAATGTCATATTTAGTAACCTGTGCTCTTCAGCAAGTAGGAAATTTAACTAAGTTGAATAAAGTTATAAAACAATAGCCGCTTTTCCATTCACAAAACGAACATGATAAAAGCGGCCATTGTTTGTGTGTTTTGTTTGTTTTTTTTATCCAAAAGTATTTGTGCTTTATTGTAATACGTGATACATTGATCATAATAAATTAAATTATCAGGATTTAAAATTAGTCAAAGAAATAAAGCGTTATGAACATAGCCTGCTTATTCAGTCGAGTCGGTTTCTGTTTATTTGTAGTCACATACATCACATTTAGAAAGAAATATGATTTCTATATTTTTTAAAAAAAGCTCCCGAACAAAAAACATATTTATATTTATGACATAAGCTACGCAGAGCTAAACTCAAGACGAGAATTATGACAGATTAAAGATAGAGATAGAGATGTGATGGAGAATAAGGAGCTGATGTCTGATTTATTGAAGTGGTAGCATTTACCATGTTTACTAGGGTAACGTTAATGGCTAGCGTGCACAGTCTTTTGCATCGCTTATAAATATTTCTGACCTTGTATGATGATTGTAATCCACATCGGATCAAGTTATTTCAAACACTCGCTGCTGACTGAAAGTGAGTTTTGAGCTCAACTTATTTTAAAAAGTTTTCATGCTGGTGTTAAAGCTGTTGTCTTTCTGAAATGATCTCCAGCGCTGAGCTCTCCAGACTCAGACAAACTCCGACCTTTGTTCATAATTAAACACATTTGAATCCTTAAAGCTACAAAAGTTATTGAGCTCCCCCTTTTTTTTGGTTCTTTGATTAACAGAGATCACAGGAGCTGGGTTATTCGGCTGCTATTACTATTACTTTTTATTACTTTAAACACTGAATTTTCCATTATTTGTGACACAATCCTTCACTGCCAAACATGGCATTTTTCTGGTTTTCACATTCTCACTGTTATATTCTCAGGGGCACTATTACACATCTCCTGAATGAGTCTAGAATGTGCAGATCAAAAGTACAGGTGAAGAAGATGCAGAAACAAAATATCTTGTATGTATGCATATGCATAATAATAATAATAATAAAAATCAACAATAAACAGCATATAAATGAAAACTGCCTAATGTTACAGAGTGAACTGTTGATCCAGGAAGTGTTAATGCACTGTGCTTTCAGAGTGCTGATGGAAGTGATCTACTGCAGCTTTGCTTTGATCACTGTACTGAATATGATCCAGAAATAATATTTGATAAAAATGAGATTTTCTCAGCTTTTTGCTCAAAATGTTGCTTTTTCTGTAAATGAAACCTACCTACATTAAAGTGTTGATTTCAAAAATATATATTACAATGTATTATATCATATATCATATCATATATCACATTATATATTATATATCATATCATATGTCATATCATATATTATATCATATCACATCATATATAATATCATATATCATCATATATCATGTCATATATCACATCATATCATATATCATATCACATATCATATAATATATCATATCATATATCATGTCACATATCATATCACTTATCATATCATATACCATATCATATCAGATCATATATAATATTTCATATATTAAATCATATCACATATCGTATATCATATCATAAATCATCATATATCATGTCATATATCACATCATATCACATATCATATCACATATCATATATCATATCATATATCATATATCATATCATAGACCATATCAGATCATATATAATATTTCATATATCATATCATATATCATATCATATATTATATCATATCATATATCATCATATATCATCATATATCATATCATATATCATATCATATATCATATCATATATCATATCATATATTATATCATATCATATATCATCATATATCATCATTTATCAAATCATATATCTTCATATATCATATCATATATCATATCATATATCATATCATATATTATATCATATCATATATCATCATATATCATATCATATATCATATCATATATCATATCATATATCATATCACATATCATATCATATATCATCATATATCATATCATATATCATCATATATCATGTATCATATCATATCATATCATAGATAAGACAGTAATAATAATAATCATCAACAATAATAATTAACTTTGTTCCAAACCTATATCAAAATACCCAAGATATCCATATCAAAACCCTGTTTCATTCAGGGGAAGAAAAAAAGATAAAAGTATCATAAAATGTAATTTGAGCTATATACTGTAAGTTTTCTATAGCCAGTAGATTAATATGGAAAAGACTTTAAGCTCATTGGTTCCTAAATGCCTCGTACACAAATGTGATGTGGCAGCTTTGAATATTTGACAGCAAAGGTTCATTAAAGAGTCTCTTGAGAATCTATTTTGTGTTTTTACAGTATTAAACCATTATATAGCTGGCCTGAAGGAATCAGTCACATCCATCGGCCCATTTGTGCTGGCAGTTTGCTGGAAAATGAGGCAATAGAAATAACGAATCATAATTCTGATGGGTTATTGTAGTGAACGTGGGTTGAACTGTCCGGGGATTCTGCTGATTCATGAATAAATGCAGTTAGCAAGCACTTTTTACTGTTATTATTCAGAAGTGTGTGTTTGTGGAGATGTCTGCACACGGACGGATGGCTGCGGTTGTCATGGAGACGTGAGGGTTATCGGTCAGACGTGTGTGTGAGGATTTAGATGGACATGATAACATAAGAGACACAAACCGCTTTTTATAGGAAGTCTGAAAGCTCAGACCATCTTGTTTTTCCTCTTAATTCTGTGAGTGGATTTGCAGCAGCTCTGTATGCAGACTTAGCTGGAAATAATGTGTAATTTACTTCTGTCCTTGCTATTTCTGGTGAGGTGACTTTGATCGTCCGGACTGCAGGTCTGACGCTGTTGATTATGTCCAGTTTACCATCTGGCCAGAGCATTTAGACTGCTTTCACTTCCACATAATGACACCATTAAGCAGGAAAGCCTGACCTGCGCTGCTGCTGCTAACACACACACACACACACACTCATTCATTCACAGAGATTTCCTAGCATGTCCTCTGATTGATCTCTGATTGAAGATTATTCAACTGTAAACTTTTTTACAAGATGAGACTCTTCTAATTATTGGACAACACAGTCAATGCATTGAGATGAAATACATATATAATACATAAATAGCACACACACACACACACACACACACACAAATATATATATATATATATATATATATATATCTAGATTTAGTCAGTCAGTCTCTGGAAATGAGTGATCTTTGACACTGTGTTATGCTGGACATCAAATGTTAATGACAAATTTGTGGACACATTAATGTTTTTGGACTTGTGGAGTAAAAGTTATAGTTTTTGTTTTGTAATAATTGGCACTGAAGGCCCAGAGTGGCATGTTGTTACTGGTGTTATTATTTTTTAATTTTTATAACAAAAATATATTTATATATATAATATATTTATATATAAAATATGAAAATATTTAATTTTATTTTGTATTTATATGAAATCATTTCACTTTGCATATATAGTGTGGCTATTATGACACGTCCTCAACTACATCATGGACAATTAAAGATGTAAATATTCATAAGTCATTGAATAAATTGAAATTTTCCATGTTGTGCTTTAACAACTAAATTAGGAGATGTTTCTATGTGTTTCCTAATAACACCTTGGCTGATGCATCATCATCCTGCACCCAGAGAGCAAGCAATTTCGGCCCAGATCTGGCCCACATTTGGTCGGCATGGATTTCACGTGGGCCAGATGTGGGCCGGTTCAGGGCCGAAATTGCTTGCTGTCTGGGCACATGATAAACACCTAAATATGATACACTTTAAATTTAAATGTAGATTGCTAACATTGATCTTTCTCCATCTTATACACACACATGGGGAACCATGGAAGCACTCTAATCAGTGTGGAAACACCCTCTTTTTAATGAACAGATTTGGCTTTTTCAGCAACACACGATACTAACAGGTGCAAAAAAATGTAGTATAAAGCTATGAAATCCACTTAGACCAACCAGACATTGATTTTCAAACCTCATTCTCTGAAAGCAAGCTTTACACAGTGCTGCTGCTCAAGTGAATCAAGTGAAATGAAGTGTGCAAGACTGTCCAGATCTTAAAAACGCCCTGAACGCACACTAAATCCACATCTCGAATTCCACTTCAGAGCGGTGTTTAAGGCTTGTGTTTCCCATCATGCATCATGTTGTGGAAATAAATCATGTGACTTTTTGCCAAGATCGCGTGAGGTTAAAAGTTCAATATTAATAATAATTAGTTATTGCATATAATTTGGTAGTAAAACAATGTGCTACATGTTTTATTGTTGCATAGAATCGTATATTTATTTTAAATAAAAAAATTATAATTTAATTTTAATTTAATTAATTTTTTTAATTTATATGTATTTTGTACAACATTTGGAACTGCTTTTAATCACTTAATTTGAAGCACCACAAATTAAAATTGTTATAGTCCCATGTTATAGGGACTACCAAACAGACATTTAGAAGTTGATTTTAAAATGCAAAGTATTTAAAATTAAAATAAAGCTATGTATACCCTTGCATTTTTACAATTCTATAAGTGTGTCCTATCAGGTAATAGGTCTTCATCCTCACTTGAACACTTGGGCCAAATACAGGAAATAGATCATAGTAGTAGTCAAGTAGTCAAGTGCAATGTGGGATTTGGACAAGGCTACTGTTTGAGATGCTGCTGTGGTTCATCACTGCCTCCTGCTGGTCAGGGATCCGTCTGTGACAGTGTTTGTCTCTGCTCTGGTTCACAGGTCTTCTTGGTATGGTGGCACACATGATGTTCACTACAGCGTTCCAGCTGACCGTCAGTCTGGGCCCGGAGGACTGGAAGCCCCAGAACTGGGACTACAGCTGGTCTTACATGTACGCTCACTCGTGCCATGCTTTCTGTTGTGTCTAGGTGTAATAAGCATTAGAACGAAGCCCAGGGATTTAACTGCTCTGGAAACAATGCACTGCAAATACAAAACCAGTATTAAACAATGCTGGAATGTGAGCTAAACATTCTAATATAATATACAGATTAACACATGTAATTTAATTGGTAGATTAAATAAGTCCCCTGTGATTGGTTCATGCGATAAATCGCAGCTATTGTGTTTGTGCATGTTCCATATTGGTGAATCAACTACATCATGGAACAATATAAATAATTAAAATGGTTTAAGAAGAATAAGACAACCAATAAGTAGAAAAAAAGTAAGTGAACAAGTCACACACATGGATATATAATCACTTTGTTATGTCGAAATAATATCTTTAAAATCTATTTAGTGAGTAATCAGCTTGGTGCAAATTTCAAGTGTTCAGTATTTACTGAGCTTTGATGACTGATGATTCGAAAAAGAAAAAAAATAGTTAACTATTAATAAGAATAGCTGAACATAAGTTCACACATAAAATGTTAGTGTTACCTGTAAACAATTTAAAATAGTTTTAAACTATTAAATGGTTATTGCCTTGAGTTATTATATTGGGATAAATGTAACTTAATGAGATTCATTCTTTAATTTAATAAATAGAATATTTGATTACATTGTAAATTGTAAAAATAGTTGTTTTTGTTTTCTTTTTCTGATAGTGTAAGTCATATTTAACCAAGAAAATGTGACTGAGACATTAATTTATATTTGATAAAAATATAAATTATTTCTTTTCAGAACACCCCTTTACATAAATATTAGTGCTGTCAAACTATTAATTTTGCATCAAAAATAAATGTTTTTGTTTACATAATATATGCATGTGTACTGTGTATATTTATTATTATATTTATATAGATACACTCACATACAGCATATATTTTTTATATTCATATATAAAAATCTATAAACATAACATATTTTTCTTAAATATATACATGCATATGTTTGTATTTATATAGACATAATACATATACAAAGCACACACATACAGTATATTGAGTAAACAAAATTTTTTATTTTGTATGCGATAAGTCACAGTTAATATATGCACAGTATGTATACAACAATGCATGTTTTTTTGGGGTCTCGCAGGTCCGTGATCTGTCCTTATTGATGCTGGCCTTGTTAATACCTAGTTATAAGACAGATGTTGATTTAAACCCTCTTGACGTTTTTCCTGCAGCTTGGCTTGGAGCTCGTTCACCGCCTGCATGGCCTCCTCCGTCACCACCATCAACAGATACACTAAGACTATCCTGGAGTTCAAACACAAGCGAAAGAACATTGAGAAGAACCTGAAGATCAAGCAGAAGCTGCTGGACCTGGACTCTCCAGACCAGGTGTGGGACATGTACATCAGCTCCGTCCCCAGCACGGCCGAGGAGTTTCTGGACTTGTCCAGTTCTGGACGCAAGCTCTCCGCCAATTCAGTCTTCCTGGACCTCAACGACCTGCCGTCTCCTCAAGGAGAGGAGTACTGCTGAAGCCAGTCCCTCTCGCCTACGTCCCGCTCGTCTAGAGTCATCAGCAGCAGTGGAAGCTTCGACTGAAGGTGATGCGTTGAGATTATATACAGTAACTGTTGCGTAATGTTTGGTTTGATGTTGTGCTGTGGTCTGAAGGTGGTGCTGTGAGTTCAGTTTGTTATTAATGTGCTGCTGACATTGTATGCATAAAATACAGACCTGCGATGAATGAACCACTTTCCTCAATCCTAGAGAATAAAATGTGACAAAGCATTTTTTTTTTTTTATCTAACCATTGAAATTTCATTATTAATATTCCCATTTTCTGAGCGCCACCACATTCATTCAGTAGAAAGCGTCTTTTTGTGCAGGCTTTAGATTTTCCCTCTCTGCTGTATTATGAAGTCATTTCCAAATCGATTCTGAGGGTCTGTTTTTCTTTAGATGAGATCTGATGAGACACATGTTGCATTGCTGAGTGCCTTTGTTTCTGCTGTTGATCTTGGTTCTTTAACCGTAGCATGCAAAAGTCCTGGAACCGTTTATTTTATAGCCTATTTGATCATCCATAATAATCTCAACAACACGTATCAAATTATGGAAGGATTGCGGTTTCATTAACTCATCAGATCTAAAATATAAGTGAAAAATCAAGAGAATTATTTAGTTTTTTTATTGTTAATCAAATGCAAAGATCTATATGTGTCTGTGAAAAGAACAAGAATTGAATTCTTGATCAGCTAAGTGCATGCAAAATGTTTGGGATAAAAGAAGTGATTTTTCTGTCTGATGCTGTGTTGTTCTGATCAGGACGGAAGAACATGATCCATGAGGTCAAGTTACTTAAATTCCTTATCATCTCTTTCAATTCTGTATATCTGATCTCATTCAATTAAATCACTTATCAATTTATCCATTCATTTATGAACCGTCTAAAGAGTCTTTGTACTGCCAGAACGAACTGTTTACATTTTATGTGCAATAATGAATGAAACATATAGATTAGATGAATGATACTTTTTTACAGTAATGTACACTGACCAACTCCTTCTAGACTAAAGGTGTAAAATGCATGTCAGACTGGTCATGTTTAATTTCTCATAAGTGAGCTGATTGCTGTGATTATATGTTTGGTTTGATAGGTTGTTTTTATTTATTGGTTTCTTTGACTTTATGTTGATGAAATGTAAGCAGCAAGACACAAAGTAATCACTATATTGAATCAATGCATTGTTATGATGATAAAGAGAACCTTTATAACCTGAATCATGCTTTTATTTTTTTTGCTTAGAAACACTTGATTGTTTTGTCCAGAGGGTGTCGCTGTAGACAATATTTACTGAAGCGACTGACTGCTAGAGGGGGAACGAGAGGCTCATTTTTTGGATTTATTTTTATTTTTTCTCAAGAAAAATTAGTGCTTAGTGCCACTCTTAACAATCTTAAACCATAATATTGTGGTCAATAAAACAAAATGCATTTGCATTATAATTAAATATGGCAACGTGTAAAAAACAAATCACTCGAATGACGGAAAATCCCAGTTTATTTTTAGGTACATAATCTGACCAGTTTACTTGTTAACCTAGTCACTTTAAAAAAATTATTTTTATCTAGATTATTTTAAAATAACTTGCGAGATGTTTTTCAGTGTCTAATAACTGTGACCACACTGTCTGTTCACATTACATTCATTGGCTATGGATAGGCGAAAACAATATTAATTTATTTTTATCTTTTTTTTTCAGATATAACAAAAGTTGTGTCAATTAAAGCCCAAATATCAAAGACCTATATTTTATATGCAATAATGTCCATTTTTCATGTACTACCTATGGTCATGTGACACAGTGAGGTCACTAGGAGTTTGATTGACAGCTGATCTGACCAATCATAGCGCAGACAAACAAACAGGACGATAGTAGATTAACGTCGCTGGACTCGAAGTTGAAAAATGGTGTGTATTGACGTCTTCTGATGTTCATTCTATAACAAGTAAAGAGGAAGAGATGAACTAGACAGGTCTTTGCTAAGGGTTGCTTAAAAACTGGGTGTACAAAGCCATTCTGCACCATAACTCTGCACTGAAGGTGAGTAGTGTTTAATTTACTGGTAATAACATAGTGCATATTGATTCACCATTGGATGAAACTATCATAGTTATGTAAAAGAATTTACCTACAGGCTGTTAAACAGTACAGAGAAAAAAATGTTGTTCTTTTGAACTTTCTATTCATCAAAGCATCCTGAAAAATAAAACGTATCATGGTTTCCACAAAGATATGAAGCAGCACGACTGTTTTCAACATTGATAATAATCAGAAATGTTTCTTGAGCATCAAATTCATCATATTATTCTGATTTCTGAAGATCATGTGACACTGAAGACTGGAGGAATGATGCTGAAAATACAGCTAGCTGTGTATCACAGTTATAAGTTGGGACATAGAAAAGCTGTTTTAAATATTTAACATTATTATTGTTTTAGTGTAGTTGTGATCAAATGAATTCTCTCTTGGTGAGCA
Organism: Carassius auratus; assembly: GCF_003368295.1. Taxonomy (NCBI): domain Eukaryota; kingdom Metazoa; phylum Chordata; class Actinopteri; order Cypriniformes; family Cyprinidae; genus Carassius; species Carassius auratus. The sequence goes on from NC_039254.1 coordinate 17,605,470, forward strand.
GAAGACCCGCCTTTTGAAAACTCTCTCCAAAATATTGAATGGTAGTTAATCTTTTGCACTTTTATTAGCCGTTAGCACCATGAGGGAATGTGTTGATGTGATGCAATTAATCATTTTATTTCCGAATTATGTGATACATTAGAGAAATATATTGTTTTGCAGTAACATATTACATTTTACCAATTTTGAGGATTTAAACGGAGCAAAAACAACTACACAGCAACTTAAAATAACTGATTGGCTTTCTAGTGGGCTGCATTTCAGACTAGTTCAAATCCATGCATGCACAGAGATCATTCAAAAGGACCGGCCTCATCTGCATATCGTCTACATTTGAACCAATTACAGCAGACAATCAAAACCAGTTTGAGTTTGTAGACCAGCCCACACTGATGCGCTACAATGTCTCGTTCTGTTCTGCGTAAATACTGCAACGATGACAAATACGTCTACGCTACACAGTTTATTTCAAATCCAGACTCTTTCTGACATGAAGGATCGCACAAACAGGATTGAAGCTTGACTAAGCAACATTAAAAAAGACATCAAAATGGCAAGAGCAGAAAAGTGCTACTTAAACCCATGATTTAAGGTCGTTCTATCAGTTCCAGCGACGGTATGAAAAGACTATTGTAACCTGAAGTGCGCAGACCTCTGTTCATCTGGCAGATGCATTGATTGGAACAGCTACGGAGACATCGACCATCCTAATATACCGTTTTTCACTTCGAACACTTGTTAGACCAACTCTGTTCAATCTTCAGCCTCGGTATGGAGCCGTTGAGTGTTAATGGTCAGAAAAGGTCATTGCCATCCGAAGTCCATGCCTGCCATCTGGTAGAACTTGAGGTTGTGAGGCTGGTAGAATTCCCTCAGTTTCTGAATGACCTCCGGGTCGATTTTAGGATGCGTTCTGCCTTTGGTTTTGCCCAGACAGTGGGGTTTGCTACTGCCTTCTGGCTTTTTGAGGCAAGGGAAGCCCTTGGTCTTGTTGAAGTAGAAGTGTTTATCTGTGATGATCCTCTGCAGGCCGAGGAAGTCCTGTACGCGACCCAACTCGCCCGCCGGGTCGCTTATCAGCCTCTCACCGTGGACAAAATGGATCTGCGAGAGCGGAAAGTAGGCCAGCCATCGCTCCAGGTGTCTGGCGTACAGGCCGATGTACAGCGGGCTCCAGAGAGAGTCGATCTGTCCCGTGGACCGGTTCTTGAACGTCAGGCTCTCGAAGCTGGGGATGTGGGGCGTCTTGGAGATGATCTGGGTGTAGTCTGAAATGGCGCGGGTGATGGGGTCTCGCACCACCACGATCAGCTTGATGTGGCGTGACATGGCGTGGATGCGGCCCGGCGTCTCTGGGGAGATGAAGTATCTGGGCGTTTTCTCCATTACAATTTGCCCGTTCAGGGCTTTAGGCATCATGCTCCTAAAAGATAAGAGAGGTTACTTCTCCAACAGAAATGTGCACTTGTTTTGAGACAAAAGTACATTTATATTGAAGATTCATTCTCTGGAATACCTAGTCTCAAGTCAATTTATCTTGTTTTTTCATCATTTTTACTGAGAAAATGTCATTTGTCAAAAATAGGGTGTCTTAAACAGGGTTATTATAATTAACTAAAACCAAAACTTGTAGTAATAAATTAAATTCAATAAAATAAAACATACAAATTAAGACACATATATATATATATTATTATTATTTTATTTTTATTTTTTTCTCATGCTATTTGCCAAAGTAAGTTTTATCATTTTCATCTACCATAGTTTAATTTTATGCAGGCTATGAAAATAAGTAAAGCTAAAACTTAAATAAAAATGAATGAAAGCTATATAGATGCATTTTTTTTTTTTTTTATTGACAAAATGACAACTAAAATGGAACATTTTGAAAATACAAAACACCATAAAATACAAACATATTAAAACTGTAAGAAGAAAAGGCATCTGGCTTAGGACAAATGCTAAATTAAATCTGCTGCTCAAAATTAAAAAGGTGTATAAAATTATTTTTTATGAATTGCACATGGATTATTTTTGTAGAATGAGTAGGAAAATATATTGTTTGTAGAACATTGTGTATTATTGTATACAATGTAAAATGCTAATTTATTATTGTAAAAATTTCAGAAAGAAAAAAAATTCCAGGAGAAAATTCATAATTTGGGAAAACAGTGGAATGTAACACAGGTAAAAAATAAATAAATAAATAAAACATTATAATTTTCTTTATTTCAGCTGTAGTTGACGGGGCAAAATTGGTTATTTCTGTTTAGCAAGTTTAAGAAAATAATAAAATTACAAACAAAACAAAAAGACATCAATAAAAAACATTAAATTAAATGTTTCTTTATTTCAGCTATAGCTGCCAGGGCAAAATTTCGTATTTTTGTTTAGTAAGCAGAAGCAAACAATTAAAATTACAAAAAAAACAAAACAAATTATACATAAAAATATATCATATGAAAATAACATTTTGTTCTAAATATTAACAAAAACTATATTGTTTTATATCACTGATTCTAAAATAACACTGCTACATACTTTTTGCACTTTTGACCTCTAATCTGGTTACCAATAAAGAAGAGTTCGGAAAGTCATCAAGTAAATAGACTTACTTTAGAAACGTACTTTCTTTCCCTACCACCATCAATCTTGTGTTTCCACACATCTGTTTTACTTAAGAGCTGGATCGCGACTGCCAGCCCAGTATTGATCATCTACATCACATCACGCCCCCAGCGGCCCGGCGCTCTGTCCTGGAGCAGATCAGCCCGGGACACACGCTTCACTGTTCCTCTTATTGGCTGTAAATGAGAAGTCAGCCGGCTCTGAATGTGCATCAGTAATGCTGCTTATCGTGCACATGTGCAGCCGGCATCAATCACAGCGGGTTACCAACATACACCGGAAAACAAATGGAATGTGTGCATGTCTTTCTTAGCGTTGGCAGATGGGTCTCATTTGTTTTAAGTGGCTCAGAGGCGAAAGCTTTAATGGTCCACCTGCACCCCACCTGCCTTTGCAACATGACCACAACTAATGTCTATTTAAGGGACTCCAAGTCCAAATCTATCAAGCTCTGAGAAGTCAAATAGACAACAAAAACTGAGTGAGAAATGCCAGAACAGAGCAGCAGTCAAACACAAGACAAAGTGAATAATGAAGTATGTGCTCAGATAACACAAATCACTTCTGTGGTAATGAAAGCCATTATGTTACAAGGAATCAAGTTCTTATCAGAAGATAAAAACGATTGATGAACCACAGAGCTTTCAGAACTCAAAGCCAATTTATTGAAACTAAACTACAAAAAAAGACTCTTTATGAACTTCTGTGATTTGGTGACATCAAAGTTGATAAATGCATGCAAAACCATCCATATTTACATGTCAGTGATGTCTATTATGACCAGAAATAAAAGAAATATAACTCTAATAAGTGTCATCTTTAACTGTAATGGCAATTTTGTCAAGAAAAACTTTGTTTGAAGGCTTGACAAAGCCTTGAAATAAATTTTTAGAAAAATGTAAAAAGTTTTTAAGGTTAATAGGCCAAATCTGTCATCTATAGAAATGATCTGTGGTTCTTTAGAATTTAATAAACAGAAGGCATAACTTGTTTTCTGAATTGTAAATTTCATGTCATTCCAGTTCAACTTCCTGTGGGGTGCGGCCAATGAAATACAGTACACAGGGGTTGTTTCTTAAAGGGACAGATCACACTGGAAATGTACTCATCCTCGTGCAATCCATCATTAATGTTTAACTTTAAACCTTTGTTAAAATACAAGTCTATAATCCACAATGACATAATAAAAGTCCATCTCCTGTTGTCCTCTCACATCAAAATCCACCCACAAAGCTGTTTTGGACTTTTTGTGGCTTGTAAACAGTGTTTAATTTGTGCATGTTTCTCTCCTGATTCAGACCAGATGATTTTTTCACTGGAGGAAGTGTTACTATGAACTTGTTTTAGTTAAAAATGTTTTGTTTCTTACAAACACGCAGCTTTTCACTTCTTAAGATGTTAACTGATGGACTGGAGTGGTGTGGATTATTGTGATGTTTTTATCAGCTGTTTGGACTCTCATTCTGACGGCACCCATTCACTGCAGAGCATCCACTGCTGAGCAACTAATGCATAGCTACATTTGTCCAAAAGGTGAGTGAATTTTTATTTTTGGTTTAACTATTGGGCTTAAAATTGACGAACATCACCATTCATAAAATGAAAATGGTCATGAAAAACGATGTATTATATAGTTATAGTTTTATACATAAAATATGATATTTACAACAAGGCTTTAATTAGCATTACATGTAAACCTTTAAAAAAGCCAGAATACCAAACTCTTTCAAACTACACAATCAAGGACACAGTTTTTAAATGTATGAGACTCAGCGGTCCAGACCCAGATTGCATTTGATCAAAGAGATGACAAAGACGTACTGTCCGTCATGCTGTGTTCAGATGGGTCATTGAGGATGGACCATATGATGCCTCTAGTGTCCTCTAGCAAGGGGACAGACTCACATCCCTGTGCCATCCGTCCCTGCAATGCAAGCTCCTATCAATACAACAACACATCAGCCATGCCAATCCCCAGACCTCCCTGCATTACCAATGACTTCATCTGAGAAAGCACTTAGCCTAAAGACTTCCCTGTTTACCTATGCCTATTATGGGGCCAGCAAGTCTATTAGATCCCGCCATTAATTATTCACTTGCTTCAAGCGCTGTGACCGCATGTGCATGTGCTGCTGAGAGTCTGTCCTCCAGCTAATGCAAGGATTTCTGATGTCCACCGACCACTGAACATTACAGGACACAGAGGAATGAATGCAGTCTTGGAATATGGGTCAATGCTTATTTTTCACTGTATTAACTTATCCAACAAAACCATATTATAATTTAATATACAAGAATATTTTATTGTATAAATAAAATATAGTTTAAAAAAAAGCTATTCATGTATACAGTGACTTAAATGCACTTCCGCTGATATGCATGTTCCTGATTTCTGAAATAATTATTTTGATATCTTTGGGAGCATAAAGTGAAAAATAACACCTTAATTAAATAAAAAGGCTCTTTAAAAAATGATATTCTTTGAATGAAATTTTTTTTAAGTGGATGTATTTTATTATTTATTCTTTGAAAAAAAAAAGAAGAAGCTGCTTCACTGCATAGTAGATATTTAAAAAAAAAAAGATTTTATCAACAGGATATGATGTGTTGAAGCCACATAAAATAAAATATTATTTGACCTTTAATGACATGTGAGTGTTTGAAATTTTTACTTTCAAAAGAAACATTGATTATTATGACTTTTTGAATAGGAATAAATAGATATATTTCTGATGCTTTACTAGATTTTTACTTTTTTATTGTGGTCACTATATAGTGTATACACAATTCAGTAGATTCTTATTTGCTTTAAATGAAGTGAGACAAGAACAAAGATCCTGATCCAAAGGAACATCAGTTTAATTCGAATTAGCCTGTGAGTTGAAGTCAGTGATTCAGTTTATATTGAATGTATGCTTGCTTGTGATAATTTGCTTTTAGTAAAAAAAAAAGAATATTACCTTTTTGTAATCTGAGCTAATGCTTGAATTGGCTTTATGATTTGCTAGCATGATATTCTGAAGAATGTAATCAATTTAACAGAATCCAACACAAAGCCAGGTCTGATTCAGAACAGGTAAGTCTTTGTTAGTTAGATGTTCACAGGACACGAGGATCAATCTAAGCAGTATGGATTGTGCGGCTTCATTGTTTGGCACATCGCTCTGCGTCGTCCAATCCCAGCAGCCCACAGGAGCCGGTGGATAGGTCTCCTCTAATTGAGGCTGCATTGGCCGGGCCTCTCTGAGGTATCCTGAATAAACCAAATGGTGCCGTGGGTATTGATCATGATGGGGGTATGGTAATGTGGGCCTCAGCTGCTGCGGGTGGCAGGTGGAGTTTGTAGATGGGCCACTCTATGGCCTCATCAGCAGCTTGCTGTGCACAAACAGATGTGAGGCAATTACCCCGTCTTCTGTCCAGGCATCAACTACAGCAATGGATGTAATAGGAATTTTTTTTTCATTCCAATGAATCTGTTTAATGGGATGATGAAGCCTTCGTTTTTCATTTTTAGAAATGCTGACTTACAAAATAAACAGCTCTGGCACACCTGGGCGCTCATGGACAGGTGCATTATTACAATTTAAAGAATGGAACTGACTTGAATGTCTTTGTTTTAACATTTTAGCAACAAACAAAAAAAAGAGAGGCATATCAGCATATTTGAATGATTTATGAAGGATGTTGCGACAATGAAGACTGGAGTAATGATGCTGAAAATTCAGATTTGATCACAGCGATAAATTATATTTTAACATATTCACATACAAAACAGCTATTATGTAGTGTAATAATATTTCACAATTTTTTATCAAATAAATTCAGCCTTGGTGAGCAAAAGAGACTTTTAAAAACATTACAAAATCATTCTGAAGTATTTAAAAAAAAATTCATAAAATAGACTGAACTTTTGAAAATACTGTATATTGATGAAGAAAGGGACTATTTTTTAAATTGTAAATATTTTACACAATATTAGTGTTTTACTGTATTTTTGATCAAATAAATGTAACCTTTTTGTGCAGAAGATTTGAAAAATGGTAGTGTGTGTGTGTATGTATATATAATTGGGAAATATGGTCAAATGTGCTTATACATAGGAAAATTGGTCAGACATTTCTAGTAAATTTCACAAAGGAATGCCGAGTAACAGTAAATTCAACATGAAATTTCAAAGTAAACCAAACAAACTGGATTATTGTGTAATATCCTTTATAATCTTTGTTCATAGTTAATAATAGTTGGGGTTTGACTCATACAGTACATTACCAATAAAAAACTAACTGCTAAAAAATGAACTGTACATTTGAAATCCAAGAACTGTAAATTTTTTGTGCATTTACTTTAACTCAATTTTCACTGCTGACACTATGAAATAATTTGTGAAAATTAAGCATATTGAAGTGCTAAAATTTGGTCAATCATAAAAAAAAAAAAAAATGTAAATTCTGCAAAGCAAAATGGGATATGGACTTGCAGTAAGACAATGGGGATTAGGAAGTGTGTGCGTGTGTGTGTGTGTGTGTTTGAACCCAACCATCCGTTTCTTTGCATATAGAGGCCATTAAAGAGCCAGTCAGTTGTAACTGTGCCCTGTCCACTTCCCAGAAACATCCATCATCAAGGGGCTCAGACGCCAGATCCCCATTCCCAGTCCCCTGAGACACCTAATGAGAGCTGAATTACCATTGGACCATCTTGCCTTATGTTGATTCCATAAACTACAGTTTACTCACGCCAATACAGACAACTAGCCAAAATAAACACATATACACAAACATTTCACACCAGACTCCCACATGATGCCATCAGGCATCTATTTCATGTAGTATTATATATAATAACTATCAATCCGATCTGGCTCTTGTAGTACGAATCATGATGTTGTTATGTTTGTGCGAAAAGCATCTGGAAGTTGCGAAATCTCATAATTTTCATTTGTAAAAGCTCTTGTATTCCTCTATTAATATCACCGTCCTATTCAGCATTGGTATTTTGATGAGTCTATGTCCTTGTGAAGTAGATGCACTGCTCATATAGACAGTGCATTAATAATTAATGGCCTCAAAAAAGCTCGTCTCGGGACAAGCCTATGAACTGCTATAAAGGCATGTCTCATTTCTGCATTACGAAACCAAGGATACTCAAACTAATTACGTTTTTTGGTGTGTAAACATATGCACGTTAACTAAATCAAACCTTCATGCCAAAATCAAGGTGTGGCTTTGCATACAAGGGTATGAATTTAGATGGATATTTTAATAACCGCTCCATGAATTGCAAATGAATTCCCATAACGTGATTACATCAGATGCAACACCAGCCAAACCAAATTACAACGCGTGACGCAGCACTATTATCACAGTGAACGTGCATTCAAGAAGGACGGAAGAAAACACAACGTTTATTTTACCGGATGCTTCCAGGAAATCAGTCTTGAGATTTTCGGTTTTGTCTCGCCTGTCCCTCTAGTACCTCTGAATCAATATATTGATGCTTTTCAGACTTCAAAAACTGGAGATGTGTGTTTCGAAGCTCTCACATATTGTTGGCGTTCGCCCTCCTTCTCGTGCACTATTGAGGGTGACTTACAGCAAATAGATTTCTTTAAAGGAATGTGACAGTATTGGCGTTTGAAACTTGAACTCGGGAGTCTCAGCAGAATAAAACCTCTTGCTAATTGTAACTGAATCTAACGGGTTTAATTCTAGCGTGAAGGTCAAACATTGGCGCCAATCAATCGTAGAAACACTATAAGGACAAAACTCCATCTATCACCTCTGCCTTGTTCCAGATCTTATCCGTGCATTTATTCTCTTTTGGAAAAGATCTGAATTGAGATTGCAAAACCAGCATCCCACCCCCACCTACACCTACAGATTTAATCTACGCTTGATAACAAGATTAATGACCGGTCCATTCCATTAGACCTGAATAAGTCAGCGTGGACGGATTCCAGGATCTGCGTTTGGCCGCTTGTCTGTGGCTCCTCTGACCATATGAAGTCCCTGGCGCAGATCATTATGTTTGGTGGAAAATGTGACTCAGGTTAAAGATCAATTGACAGGTCTCACAATAATGTCAAGTGGCCCGTCATGCTGTGAGGTCCATCTGGTCCCGGGAAGATGACAATCTGCTCGCTCTCGGCTCGTTCCTCTGAGCAGAACACTGGGGATTTATGTGCAGAACACAAAGGAATATCAAAGCAATATGCTTACAGGCAAACAACAACCGTGGAAGTGTTTCAAAAGCATTTCCAGGCTGTTTAATGTGAGCCGATTTTGAATTGACAAAGCAATCAATCAGCTGCTTAAGAGGTAAGTAATTGAGTTTTGTCAACTCTCCGAACAGCTCGAAGGCAGCGTGGAAAACCATAAAATTGAGAGCGAGACTTTATTGAAGATACAGACAGAATATCCATTGGGCTTGTTGATCAACCTGCCACTCTGTTTTCTAGACAAGCAAATAAATATCAGATTGACACAATGCCTAAGAGCGCAAGGCCTCATTTCCAACAACTGCAGACTTAATTCCCTATCCGCCAAATTTGTCAGACACTTTTAGATGTTTCAAGACACATTTCACATGCAGCAGTGTGTTCTCAATATACAGGAACATCTGGCAACAGCTCCAGAGATGATTAACACTGCCAACTATCCAGCCCCAATTCAGTGGATTGCAATTGCCAGATGGCATTATATTTCTCACGCAAACCTTTACGAATATCATAATATGACCTAGTGTTGTACTGATACCAAGCCTCGTCAAATAATACACTTTTGGGAGAAGATTGCATTGAGGTCACAATTTGGACAATAGCATTAACTTGTGCAGATGTAAGAGTGCATGCTAACATATTACATAATAATATAAAGAAATGTACTACAACACAAGCTTTCTGTGTTTAGGAAAAACTGTTTAGGAAAGTCGAAGTACACTGTAAATAAATGTTGTATTCTTGGCTGGTTAGTTTTACCGTAGCGGTTGCAATATTATGATGCCCACTGTCCAAGGAAATGCAGTGCATGAATAATGCAGTTGCATTTCACTTTGACTATGCACTGATTTATTTTACTCTTGGAGCCATTGTTATTATGATGTTGTTTCTTTCTTAGTGGTATGTAATGTTTTTATTGATTGATTGATTTAAAAATATTTCAACATTCTGTAATTTCACAACTTTCTTAGTGACTTAATTCTGCTGTACACAAAATAAAATATATAAAAAAAAATTATATGTTTGTGTTATTTGTTTGAATACCAATATCTTCTGTGTTCCGTAGTGACATTAGAATGAGTAGTTAATTTATTAAAATATTTATTTTTGATATTATGCCTTTTCTTTTAATGGGACAGTTAGTTGACAGGAATCATAGCTGGAGAGGGGGTGTGATCAGGAAAATGTCCACAAGCCGGGAATCGAACTCGGGACACCCGAGATGATATCGGTACCAACTTATGAACAGTAGTTCGAGACAGAATTTTAATATTGGGTGCACTTGCCCTTTAAGTGTCAATCACTAAACTTTGCTTATTTAAATAACACCAGCTAATTTTCATTTTGGGGTACATACAATGATCTAGCATATGCTATAAGTCCGAATGCAATGTTTAATTTTACTTTAAAGTATTTTAAAGCAATATAATATTGCATTTCCGATCATTATGCATGCGATGCACGTTTCTGTGTCATGATTACCTGTACCAGCCGAGTCCGCGCATGTAGTGCCTGTCAAAGAAGTGTGGCTCGGAGCCGAGCGCGCGGACGTCCGGATGAAGCCTCAGGAACTCCAGGAGCGCGCGCGTGCCTCCCTTCTTTACTCCGATGATGAGCGCGTCTGGGAGGCGTCGGCTCGCGGTCCAGTCCTTCCCTGAGCTGTTTCCATCCACGATATCATCAGCTACATAGCGAGGAGCCGTCAATGTCTCTCTCAGCACGGTCTTATTGTACCATCCCAGAGGTGAGTTCTGCGAACTGTCCACTAAGTCCGGCTCGCAGCATCCCAGCAGAACGTAGAGGATCGAGACGCAGATGATGCTGAAGGAAAACATGATGACTAGTTTTTGCAAGAGTCTCCGGAGATCCAGGGGCGAGTTGCTAAAAGTTGCCATCCCTTTGAGGACGCTCTGTAGACGGCCATTCTCTTCAGGACTTTATTCGCTTCACTTTGACCAGCTGGAAGCCAGACGCGCGAATGACAGCGAGCGCGTCCCATTCCGAGCGCTTCGCGGAGCGGCATTCCTCAACAAAATCCTCTTTGTGGAGCGTCATCATGTCAGAGGGAGATCGAGGGGACTCGTACTTCCATGCTTTGCGCGGACTGCAGAAACAGAGGTTGTAATATCCGTGCAGGAGAGCGAGGATGTGACTGTCTCTGGAGGATTGCTGTCCTGAAGCCGCTCTCATTCATTCATGAAAGTGCGCGCAGCGCTTGTGCTGAGTGTGATTGGAGGGTGAGGGCTGAAGGCGGGTTTAATGCTGCTCTGCTGATACACCAGACGAGCATGGGGTGAAATATGGCATGCATTATTTTTCTATCAGTGATGTGCATTAATATTTTCACTCCTTATAATAATAGTAGGGTTATTTACCCCACAAAAGTGTAAACAGAGAACGTAAAAAAAAAGCATAAAATGTAGCCCACATTTGGTGCAGTTCCCAACTCACACTCAGTTATGTGCATATTTCAATATATCTTAAAACAGTACAGTTTTCACACTTTTTTACTCCAGTACACATTTTATTTCTGAAACAAAGTTTCTGTACAGGATATATATTCTAATCTATTCTTGAATACAAAAAGGTATTGACAATTGTAAAACTATTGAATTAGTTGATTTGTTTTCATATTGATTTATTATTGTTCAGAACACAACGCTTGTCACCATATTAAACAGGGTAATTTCTCACATTGAAACCTGATTACAGGCTTTAAATAGCAAAACAACAAGGTGACAAACAAAAATATGGAATACTCTTATTATTTACCCAATAAATACACTTTATTAGCAGTATTCATTTATAACATATTGTTGTCATTAAAATGTGACAACTTGCCCCGAACTGACAGAGTCCTGTGAACATGTTTTGATACGCGGAAATTCAAATGAAATACGAGAACTATTTGTATATTCTTGCAGATTGGTCAATAAATTATTAAAACACATTTTCGCAATTACGGCTGATTATTTGAATTAAAGCAGTGTTTAAACTTTATGATAATTTAATGTTTTTTCTTCTTAACTTTCCACAATATTTATGTAAAACATCTTATTAAACATTAAAAGCTGAAGAAAATACAGAAGATCTCACGTAAAATTACAGCAAAAAACTGTATTTTTGAATTACGGAAAATTACTGTTACTTATTGTGCACGTTATTTAACGGTAATTTTCAGGCACCCCAGCTGCCGGAATTTTACCGTTTTTTTACGGGATTTTTTTTTACAGTGTGGCAAAATAAAGAACTTCACAATAAAAATATGACCAGTTGTGTACAGAAAATTTATATTAGACATAGTTAGCAATTGATATATTGTTTTTTTGTTTGTTTTTTTACATTCTTGCCTTCCCTTTATTTTTTTATTTATTTTTTTATTTATTATTTATTTTTTTATTTTACATATTTTTATTGGGAAAAAAGACATGGAAGATAACATGATTCTTTTTTTTTTTTTTACTCCCCACCTCCCAAAGCATCCAAAAAAAGTTTAAGGCAAGGCCAAGATATCCACATTTTTTCAAATACATAATTGCAACACATATACACACCAATCAGTAGAGTGAGGGGTATTTATTGCCTGGGCCAATATTTGGTTATTTTCCAGAAACAAAACAGATCCCAATTTTTATGGCAGTCCTTTAGTTTCCCCTTTATACAGTAGTTTTTCTTTCCAAAACAATGTAATTAGCCAGATCTTTCAAACAGTGCATGGACCTTCTATGTTCTTCCAGTAGATTGCTACTACATCTTACAATAACTAGACAAATGTCAGTCAGTTTAGTCTGATAACCTGGTAATGATAAACTAGTTTTTGTATGGTAATTGGAATGTGAAACATCTGGGATGTTTGGGTTAAACTTGTTTAACTTTTCAGGGGTGACCTATATTCATTATTCAGTTAAGCCCAAATTCTGGGCTTTAACACATATCTGGCTCTATTCTAAATCTGAAAGGTCAAATTGCATATCTATACCCCAAATATGGTAAATAATACATGCACTGTCCTATTCCAATTTTTGCCTATTTTCTTTTTAAAGACTTAAAGTGCTGTTCAGTCCAATATGGAAGCTCCATTGACCCATCTTGAATAATGACTTAAATTTAGTTACCATATGGCTTCATAAGATAATATTTGGATTAGATTTGGATTTGCATGCAAGACTATCAAACATCAAAACCTCCTCAGACCTCCAGCAGAGCAAAGTCCTCCCTCTGTGACCCTCGACCAATTCCTAGCAATACAACCATCTTTTGTAACCGCTTCAAGATGTCAGGCGGGTGTTCTTGATCTCTTAATTGGTTTGGCATGTAGTCCAGTGATCAGATCAGCACAGTAAAGCTGGGGATCACATTACTTCACACAGGCACATGAGGACAGTGTTTACGCTCTCCGTTAGAAAGCATCTGCAGAAACGTTACATGCATTACATACGGCTATTATATTAAAGACACTATCATTAATGTAAAGGGACCAGATGACAGACAAAATGCTGGACTGGGGAGATGTAACTGTGATTTTGTTACCTGCAAATGCAGACTTCAAGTAAACGTTTCAAAGCTTTACAGTTCTGATATTTATTGCATTACGCTTAATGATCTTTTTGCATCATGACAGCATCAGGGTAAATGCATTACATGGCCATTTTGTGGTGATTTGTCTGGTTTATGTTGTGATTTATCTCTCCCATCTTCCGAGTGCAGATGTGACCAGGGTCAAAAGGTTAAACGTGCCCTCTCTTTAAAAGAGCCATACTTAGCCATTCTCCAAAATCTGTTGTGTTTTCTTCAAATCTATACTAATATAATAATACATAATGATAATGCATGACATAGTGTAAATATAATGCAATGCAACACAAATATAATAATCGCATTAGTCTTTCCACCTCTTTTGTCTGTATAATCATCATATCTAGTAAACAATAATGAGATTGCATGATAAAAAATAATTTTTCTGTGAGCGTATTTTTCTAAATGCATTCAGGTGTCAAGCTATCATTTAAAAAGTGGCATTTTTTATTAGAGCATTACTTTTATTATTAAATATAGAAAACAAAAAGACATTTTAAAATTAACCAAAAAATGGAGCACTCTTTAAATCATGGCTTTTCACCTGAATGAATTGGTAAGTTGCATGGTAGTATATCTGGAAGGATTTACCTGTTTGTTTTATCAATTTAACTTGTTTTCGAGGATCAGAGAACAAGGTCGCTCTAGTCAGTCCAAGCAAATGCACGTCTTCTATGTGCAGTCCAAGAACGGATTGCTGGATGATTAAGTAGCCATCTATAAAAATGTGACCCCTGGGTCAGGGCCAGTGAGCAGCAAGACTGATTTATTTCCTTCAGGCTAGAAAACACTGTTTTCATGAAAGTATAACGAGCAGCAGAGCTTTATTAAGCGTGCTGAGCCATACCTGGCTCGCGACGTTCTTGAAATGTTCAAATAAGAAATAATTGCTTTGCTTGCTGGCTGGCTTTCATTTTCTGCTGTGTGCAGGCAACGCACGCCCAACAAAAATCTGTATCCCAGGTTGTTTTCCAAGAGATATATGCTGTTGTTTGCGTCGAGAGGCAGTAAGATAAAGTTGCAGACGAAACCTTTCAATCTTTTGAAGGATGGAGCGGCCTGCCATAATTGCACAGAGGGCAGCCTGAAATACCATTAGAATAGCGCCTTTCCACATTCAGACGCTCGCTTGGCACTTGACAGTCTATTATTCATCAAGGATTAATGTTGTATGTGACACGGATGAGGAAAACGAAGCACGGCGATCCACAGTTTGATGATGTCACAATGAGCTTTGTGTAACGCAATGAAAATATAATGACAATATAGCTTTGCATCTAAAACATCACGGCTTCGTTTTTTTCTCCTTTCAAACTTTCTTCTCAAAGTCATTCTAGGGAAATCACTGCGGCTGAAGTAAAGACAAGCGCTTCATGAATTAACCAATGAATTGGCAGCTCTAACTGGGCAACATGCACTATGGAAAAGCTGCTAAAAACAAACCGACAGCTTGGTGACGCGTGTGCTTAATGATGAGCGCCGGCTTGTGCTCGGGTATTAATATTTCAGATATCAAAGCTCTCATGTCATACATTACTGAAAACATCCTGTGGTCCCCTGCAGTCCTTCTGCCGCAAGAAAGACCTTAAAGCTATAGTTCACCCAAAAATGGAAATCATGTCATCGTTTACCAACTTTAAGGTCATTCCAGGCTGGTATAAATTAACTTCTTCTGTGGAAAACAAAATTATTATTAGCAAAAAACATATTCTGGATGACCTAATAGTCACATAAGCCATAAGTAAAAGTCACATATACAGGTATTACTACAGCACTTTATGCTGTTAAAGCTGTGAGTACACGAACAATAGCAATCACACGGTTTGACCAAATCTCATGCAAGTCTGACCCAAATCTTTATGATAGTTACCATATATTTGCATTAGTTTGTATCCAGCTGGTCGCTTTTCGGCATTCGTTAACCAGCGAATTTGCATATTTAAAACTGGTCTCATAAGATAGAAAGACATAACATGTGAGAGTCTTAATACCATTTGCATACCATGTGTAAGCTAGTCTCTATGTGCAATTCTATGGCCTTTGTGTAGAAATCTAAAGACGGCCATCAAAGCAAATGTTTGAATTTATAATAAATGGTAACACTTTGTAACATATAAGTTTAATAAATGCTGTAGAAGTAGTTGTCCATTGTTAGATTGTTAATTTCAACATTTACTACATTTATAAATGTAAAAGTTGCATCTGTTAAAATTTGTTAATAAACTAAGATAATAGTATAAACACTTAAATGACATGAATGATCAAGGTATAATTAATATATTAATATGTATTCATATTTAAAGAGCACAGTACAAGTCTTCCCACTTAACATTTTTTTTTTTTTTTAATAAGTTTCTTATCAATTCTTATCAGGTGCATCTCAATAAATTGAATGTTGTGGAAAAGTTCATTTACGTATTTCAGTAATTCAACTCAAATTGTGAAACTTGTGTATTAAATAAATTCAATGCACACAGACTGAAGTAGTTTAAGTCTTTGGTTTGTTAAATTGTGATGATTTTGGCTCACATTTAACAAAAAACAAACAAAAATGTAACAAATTTGAATATGGTGACATGGCAATTGGTCTCTCAGTTTGGTTCACTATGCTACACAATCATGAGGAAGACTGATCTGACAGTTGTCCAGAAGACAATCATTGACACTCTTCACAAAGAGGGTAAGCCACAAACACTCATTGCCGAAGAAGCTGGCTGTTCACAGAGTGCTGTATCCAAGCATGTTAACAGAAAGTTGAGTAGAAGGAAAAAGTGTGGAAGAAAAAGATGCACAACCAACCGAGAGAACCGCAACCTTATGGTGATTGTCAAGAAAAATCAGTTCAAGAATTTGAGTGAACTTCACAAGGAAAGGACTAAAGCTGAGGTCAAGGCATCAAGAGCTCCACACACAGACGTGTCAAGAAATCTGTTGAACCACAGACAACATCAGAGGAGTCTTACCTGGGCTAAGGAGAAGAAGAACTGGACTGTTGCTCAGTGGTCCAAAGTCCTCGTTTCAGATGAGAGCAAGTTTTGTATTGTATTGGTTAAATGACCATGGTGTTGGTGTGCTTGACTGGCCAGACCTGAACCCCAGAGAGAATCTATGAGGTATTGTCAAGAGGAGGATGAGAAACAAGAGACCAAACAATGCAGATGAACTGAAGACCACTTTCAAAGAAACCTGGGCTTCCAGACCACCTCAGCAGTGCCACAAACTGATCACCTCCATGCCACGCCAAACTGAGGGAGTGATTGAAGCAAAAGGAGCCCCTACCAAGTATTGAGTGCATGTACAGTAAATGAACATAAGGACAAGTCACTACATTTTTTTAAGTATTCTAATTTCCTGAGATTTTTTTTGTTAAATGTGAGCCAAAATCATCACAATTAAAAGAACCAAACACTTAAACTACTTCAGTCTGTGTGCATTGAATTTATTTTATACACGAGTTTCACAATTTGAGTTGAATTACTGAAATAAATTAACTTTTCTACGACATTCTAATTTATTGAGAAGCACCTGTATTTCTAATATTTACTAGCAATTTCTGTGTAAAAATATTATCTATATCAATACATAGAGTAGAGTATATATATAGAGAGTATATATTATATAGAGTATATATATATATAGTCTGCGTGTGAGCACCAACAGACTGTGAATGTGTTTGCTGT
Source organism: Carassius auratus (assembly GCF_003368295.1). NCBI lineage: Eukaryota > Metazoa > Chordata > Actinopteri > Cypriniformes > Cyprinidae > Carassius > Carassius auratus. The sequence continues at coordinate 17,622,573 of NC_039254.1, forward strand.
AAGCTGGAGTGAGAGGTGTGAGGCAGATTATTGGATCAAGTGCTTTTGTGTTTCAGTTTTAGAGCAGACTGCTGCCTCTGTTCCTGCTTCTGCTTTGGCTCGTGCTGAAATCAAGAAGCTTCTGTATTACATGCATTCTGGTTGTAAAATAACACAGTGTGTCTAATTTATCGCTAAAAAGGTTGCATTTCTAAGTCTGCGTGGTTTATTTCTGGGCTCATCTGAAGTCCTCTCTGCAGGTTTTGGGACAGACTGTGTGCTAATGGTTTAACCCCAGTTAATCGTCCCAATGCCGGTGATAGACAAGCTCCTCTGTGCAGCACCTGTATTCCTAGTTGAGTTAATCACTTTACTCATCCTGTGAAGCACAAACCCTCTTAAGTTGAAAGCCAGATTAGCAGTGGAGACAGGCATTTTAATTCAGCGCTGAAGATGCTTAGTTTGTGCTGCCAGACGATTTAAGGCTGGATAAATAACTATATTGACCTGCAAACCTAGCTGGAGCAGTTCTGCCATTCAGTTGTATGTGTTTTATCAGAGTCACGATAATGTCCGCTGACATTTTATTAAAAAGAACATTGCATTATACAGCATTTGAACATCACTTATGCTAGTTTTAATAATGACATTGTCAAATAAAACCTGATTCCTCATAAAAGTTAATTGTCTGAAAAACATTTGGTGTTGAAACAAATTTAACTTTAAAAGTTGTTTTTATATGGATTTAAAAAAATTTGTCAATGTGATGTTGAGAATGTCATTTGCACTGAATAATTCTGTGTGTTTGCATCTAAACAAACTTTTATTTTATTGATTAATTGTGGACATCCCTTTTTTTAAAATACACTAAAAAATATATATATTTATTTTTTATTAAGATTTATATTGAAACAACTTTCATGCAGAAACTGGCAAGCACAACATGCAAGTGAAATTAAATATTTGTCCTTTATTTGATTACTGCACTTAAACCAAAATAAATTATTAAAATATTATCTGCAAAATATTAACTTGAGCTTTTTCTATAAACTATTACATGCACTTTATTTTTCTAAAGCAATACATTTTGTTTTTCACAATAAATGTCATCCCACACAATTTTTTGACAGCCCTAAAAACTGCATAATAACAACTCTCAAATATTTTGAGGATTCCCTAAAACTGAATCCTCAAGTTTGACAATCCCTGACATAGACATAGATTATTTAACATGCATTTAACAGATAATGTTCAAATAAAACATTTAAGCACATTAGCTCTCCTAATAGTGCATTTCAGTGGCAAGTCATCATTAGACGTACAACGGAATATAATAAGAGCCCATTAGTATGTGACGTATTATTATTTATGTCACGTCTTAAATAGGTGGAAAGGTGTTTTGCTTTGTAAGGACAGTGTTTTAGGACACAAGGGTTTCTGAGATGGGTCTCGACTCAAAACAAGCTCATTTAACACAGAGAGCGAGCGAGCGGGAGAGCGAGGGATTACTACCTGCTGAATGTCTGACCTGATTCCCTGTGAGCCAGAACACATCTGGTATGGTTGTTTAATAAGACTGTTGTAAATAGTGAGGATTACAGATCACTTTAGAGTGGGGGGAAAACATCATGACAACAGAGCTGTTATCCTCATAAATCTGCCTGTATTTGTTCTGAAAAGTCCTCCGGATTAATGAGTAATATGGAGATGTGAGCCAGTAATCGCTCCGTTGTTGGCGTCACCTTTCCTGCTTCCTGTACGTCCCATTTGTGGACATCGTGGGCGTTACGCTGGATTATGAATGTTTAAGCATGTCACTTTCTTTGTTAGATTTGAAATGTCTGTTCTGTCTAAATTCAGTCACGTTGGTTTTATTATGGTTATTAAAAGTAATGTCAGCCAGCTTGGAGTCTAGTAGAACAACTTTTTTTTATAAGAAGGAAAGTTTAGGTTTTGATAGTAAAAAGATTCAAATAAAATAACCAACAAAACAATTATAATCTAAATGACAAAGACTGCACATTCAGTTCTCTTAGAATCTTACTTTTATCTTATAGAACAAGTAAAAATTAAATGTTTATTTTTGTGGTTATGTATTAATAATACATTTCTTTTTACATTGATATATCTATGCATTCTCTTGAGAATTTAAACTATGATCTTGGTGTTGTTAATGACGTGCCATTATGAGCATTTTATTTATTTAAGTTGATACATAATACATTCAAATTTATGAATTTAATTTTTTTAGTCAACTAGCCCTTTAACATTTCCTTACAGTTTAAATGGGTTTTCACTGATGAAAATATATAGATGTCTTTATATTTAAGAAAGCGTTTCGTTTGGGATCATCACAGTGGGGTGTCACTGGCATCAAAACATTTCTATGCCATTATACACCACAATGGACATCATTAATGTTGAGACGAATTATCATATAGGACTGTATAGATTAATATTGCCAACTAATTTTTAATGCTGTTGTAATTGTGGCTTAATGATCCATGAATAATGTCAAAGTTGATTTACTTTTATTACATTTAATAAGTGCGCCTAATAGAAACAATGGTAGAACTCATAGAAGATTTTTTGTGCATGTCCTGTTGAGAAACCTCTTTATGGATGTTTCTTTTGTACTTTTATTGCAAACTGCTTTGTGTTGTTTTGTTCCAGGAATCGGTCTGTCAGTGTCTCAGAAACACAGGTTTGGCAGAACTCATGCCTCTCGCACAAGTAGGTCATCACTCATAAAGCTGCTGTTTAATTGCTGCCCCCCCCCTCCACTGACCCCTGACAGCGGTAACTATCTGAGGACTGATGACCCTCTTCATTTGGCCCGTCCCATGGGACGTCCCGCTCATTGTTCTTGATAGGATCTGATCAACACCCAGCTCACTCACCTCCAGCTCTATGACTGTACAAACATGCATTGTGTTACATAATAAATTACAAAGTGAGTACATACAGCATAATTCATAACTTTAGCTTTGTGAATTTGAAATAGCACTACAGGAAGTCAAACTGAAATGAGAGGAAGGGAATTTACAGATTTGCATTTCAGAAATTCAGAAATTTTATTTTTTATTATTATTTTATTTTATTTTTTCAATCATATAACTTAGTTAGAAAAATCATGTCACGGAAGATTAGAGTAATGATGCTAAAAATGAACCTTTGATTACAGAAATAAATTAAATGTTTACATATATACACTTAAGAGAATGAGAAATGTTAAATTATAATAATATTTCACAATATTACTGTTTTACTGTATTTTTGATTCAATAAATTCAGCCTTCGTTAGCAGACGAGACTTCGAAAACATTACAATATAAAGAATATGTTGATTGGTTTTAATATTATATGTGTTTAGATTTTTCGCTCAAAATTAATAAAAATAATAATAATTCAATGAAAATTTATATTTTAAAGATTGATTGTCAATATCATCCAGTGTTTCTTAAAAAAAATAATATGTTGTGTTTTTAATATTATGTCTATATGTATTTCTTTCAAAATTAATAAAAAAATTGAATAAAATTTTAAATTTTAAAAATTAATAAATCAATGTCACTATCATCTAGTGTTTCTGAAAAAAAATCCCACATTTGGCAATATGTTTATAGGTATTTCATTTAAAAGTGAACTTTATTATCAAAACTTCACCTACTTTTCATTTAAAAATCTAAAAAGTATTTTTTTTCTTTTCTTTTTTTTCAGTTTCATTCACTGTAATTATTTTATTTATCTGTAAAATTTGAAGTGTGTTGTTTCTGCATCACTAGAGACACAAAACAAAAATAAATAAATAAATAAAATCGAACAAGTTTTCCAAACACTTAACCATACCCTCACTTATGAGAACAAGATAGTCCAGCCCTAAACTCACACCATTTCTGAAGTTATATTTTTGGCCTTTTTGCTAGAACCGAAAGGAAGGAGTGGGAGGCGGGACCAAGTTCAGGAAAGGGCCTTGAACAAGCATTGAAGCACAGGTTGCCTGAAGCGCTATTGTGCCGTATGTCAGAAAGACTCAGACTCGCACCACATGACAACAGCTCACTCACATCGTCTGTCCACATCAAACTGTGTAGGCTATAGAAAACACAAGCTTATTTACACTGTTAAAAAAATTATGTAATATTTATGATAAAAAACTGCAGCTGTGATTGCCAAATTCTACTGTAAAAAATACGGTAACAACATTTTAGGTTTTACGGTTTTACATTACATTTACAGCTAAATACTGTAATTTCATTAACTGATATAATGTTAATATACCAACCTACTGAAGTACTGAAATCTGTTTTGTACATTTGTAATACACTGATAACCACCAAAAGCAATGCAGAGAATTCTGGCAACGTCAGTTTACATTTTTCCTGTAAATTTTACAGTTAGTGATTTAACAGGTTTGTACTTTAGCGTTTTCACCGTTTTTTACCATTAAAATCACAGTCATTTTTTACAGTGTACTGTAACTTTTCATATGTACTATTTAAAATAGTCTTGTGTTTCCTTCTTTGTTGTTGTTGGCAGTGATGTTAACAGTGTAAATCTTTACGACACAAGGCAAAATTTTTAAGAAATTCTAACTAAATTAAATGAGTTATTTTAAAACATTACTCTCTTTTTAGATTATACGTAACTTTTGCAAATCTCAGCAAGTGTGGTTTCACCCAAATCCTACTCCTTTGGCGTTTTCTGAATGTGAAAGGCTTTAATCCTCAGCCTCTTTAAAAACATTTTTCAACACGCATCTGAGAAGGTAATTGTTCTCGGTGTGCCTCCACATGCTCGTGTGTCCCTGCGGAGAGCAGATGTGAGATCACAGCCCGGCATATGCTCCACGACCCTAATGGACATTAGATTACTGCCCATTAGCCAAACACTATTGATAAACCGCAGAGCGCTCATCTGATCCCCCCACTGTGTGTTCGGTTTTGATCAGCCAGGAAGCAAAGATTTTAACACATAAAATAGATTTTAAGCGTATCTTCAGTGTTAACCTTCCCAGAATCCTAGAATTATGGCACTTAAACCCTGGGTTAAGAAGTGTTTTCACAATGCACTATTAACCTCTGGGTAACACGGATCAAGGGGTGCTAACTTTGGTAGCAGAACCAATCATAAAGTGCCTCAGGACTTACCTCATTAAATATTCATGAGCTCTGTACAGCCACAGAAATGCTCGGGTGATGTGTTTAGTTTCAGCGTCTGAGAGGAACATTCAAATATTGTATGAAGCTTTTGAATATTTGAAGAGACTTAAAGCTGCACGTTGGGCAAGTAGATGATGAATTTGTGTTTTTGCTTTACCCTGATTTATTATGGTATACCTGTATTTCTATAGTGCTTTATACAAAACAGATTGTTTCAAAGCAGCTGATAAACAAGCAAATATTATAAAATGCATTTGAAATACATTTATTTCAGGCTACTACATTTACAATTATTGACATTAAAACAGTTTAGGTATAATATTAAGAAATGTGTGTTGTGCACAAGTAGTACTCCAAATAAAGTAAGTCTTGAGCGATATGTCAGAAAATCTGAAAAAAGATTTAAACTATACTTAGTATGAAATAAATGTATTTTAAATATATTTCTTTTTAATGCAATGATGCAAACAAAATTCAACTCTGCTATATAAAGCAGCTCTAAAAATACAATAGTAAAAAGTCATTATTCAGTTGCAATCAGTTCATTGTTGACCTACCATAATTATTTATTTTGAGCGGTCGATCGATTCGGCAGGAAATGACACGTTATGTAATTTTCCACATGCACTTACTCGTGGCATTTTTCCACCTCAAACAATCAGACTGATCCTTGCAGAAGGGCTGTGTCTTAACAGCTAATGTGGAAAAAAAACAAGTCTGCAAGTTACTTGTCTTTTTAGAGAGCCAGTTTTTTAGTGGCGTTTGTGTTCACAGGTAGTATTTAAAACCATTCACAGTCTCGTTATATTACTAAGAAAGCCCATTTCCACTACAGAATAAGAAAAAATACTTTTTTATCTCACAATTTAGACTTATTGCTCTACCACTGTGCCACAGGAACACTATACAGTCATAGCTATTTCAATTTTATCTTTCTCTTTGGAGGGTAACAAACTCTTGGTGCATGAAGAAGATCTGTGAAGTTGCAAAGACTAAGTCTCAAATCCAGAGAGATATTGGTAACACTTTATAATAACTGCATGCTATTAATCATTAGTTAAGCATTAGGAAACAGTTAATTCATAATTTATAAAGCATTAATAGACATTTATAAGCAGTTTATAAATACAGATATAAATGCTTTATACCTGATTGATTTAAAAGCATATCTATAATGTATTTAATAATTGTTTTTTCATACTTTATTAATGATCAATTTATCATTTCTAAATTAAGTATAGCATTATTTACACACCAGTTATTAAGGAGTTGTCAGTGGTTCATAAGATCAGTTAGAAATTGTAAGTAAATGATTAATAAACTATTTAAATGTGCATTCATACATCTTTTTATTCAGACATATAGTAATAGTTACTTATAGTGTTAATAAATGGTTTATTAACATGTATTTCTACTGTAATTCTAGTAGTTATAAAACATATGTAGTTGTTAGTTAATTATTTTTGTGAGCTCATCTAAAGTGAGGACTATTAATGCCTTGTAAAGCTTTTACAAATGAGATTTAAAGGCTGTTAATATTTCTATGTTCTGTATCACTGTGTGGTGTTTGTTTCCGTTTTTTGTTTAGAAGATAACTGAGCCTTTAAATATCCTTTATAAATGCTTTACAAGGCATAACTAGACTCACTTTAGATGAGCTCACATAAATAGTTAACTGACCACTACTAAATGCTTTATAACTACCTGAATTTACTACATTTCTTGTGATCTTATGACTCACTGGCAACTCCTAAATAACTGGTTTGTAAATAATGCTATACTTCATTGAGAAATGATAAATTGATCATGAATAAAGTATGAAAATACAATTATTAAACACATTATAGATAAGCTTTTAAATAAGAATAAAGCATTTATATCTGTATTTATAAACTGCTTATTACTGTCTATAAATGCTTTATAAATTATGAATTATCTGTTTACTAATGCTTAATTAATGATTAATAGTGTGCAGTTATTATAAAGTGTTACCGAGATATTCTTTAACAAATTTAAGACTCGTCCACACCCCCCTAAAACACCTCGTTCTAAAACACCCCACATCTCTACATCACTGTGTGGGAAGAAATGCATACTGCCGCCCAAATGTTCACGCAAAGAAAGAAAGTGTAACTTTTATTCTTGCTGTTGTCGTCATCGTTATATTGTGTTGATGCTGTGTGTTTCATTGTGAAAGTGAAAATACTTTGCTTTGCCTTCCAAAAGAGGACAAGACTAGAATTAAGTGGTTACATTGTATTTAAAACACTGTTCCAGAACAGTTCAACACAAATATTCAGATGTGTGCAGCGCATTTTGCGAAGGACAAGGACTGTTTCCTGTGAGAGTAACCTATAATGCCCGTATCTGTTTCTATAAAGTGAGACAATTCCAACTTTGCGAAGACAGACTGGTGCTTCTGACTCACAGCTTGTGAGAACGTTTTCATATGTAAAGAGTTTTTCAATGATGATTCAGACGTGAGTTTTGAGCAGTGTAGAGTAGGCTTGTTGTTCGTCGTTTCTCCATGCATGGTTTTATGTTTACGCAGCAAGATACACAACACAATGTATAAAAAGACAGTATAATCATTATAATTAGTACTTATGTCACTGAATGCAGCACAAGCCTCGTCTCTAATGGGTTTTATTGTTTTTGTTTTGTCGCTTCGGGACATGGCTTCACGGTAAGGTAACATTTCCGTCCCACGCTTGAGGTATTCCTCCAATCACAATGCACTGATAGCTGGCCAATCAGAGCACACCTCACGTTTCAGAACGATGAGCTTTGTAAAAATTCACACGTTTCAGAAGGCGTGGCTTAGAGAAGAACACAATTATGTACATTATGTAGTAAATAATGTTTTTTTTTTTTGCATTAACACATTGCATTACATCAAATACAGAAAAAAAATATGTTTAACAACATCATATGACCCCTTCGACACCTTTAACACAACACCAGTCTGGGTTTCTGTGTGAATACATTTCACCAGTGTTACTGAGCGATGACAGCTTGTGTATTCAAGACTTGGGGAAAGAGGTGGTCCAGGGTTCAACAGGGGTTTTTGTTCTCTCTCCTGATGCCCAAATCTCCCTCTGTATGCAGGAACCACTAACAGGTCTCGGATCAGTGATCCTGAAAAGAAGACAGGAGCAACTGCCATGTTTGCACTGTGAGCGAGCGCTGTTTGATACGCTGTCTTATACAGTTTATTTTTAACATCTGAATGACGGTTTTGTTCTCCAGTCTCAATGGGAGCTGTTGCTGGTGTGAATTCTGAATTAAAAATGTTCTTCCAGTCGATGTGATGTGAACCCACGACAGAAATAGACTATACAATTCGAGTGCCTTGGAGGTTTTAGACTTTATTTTGGTATGATTTCTAAGACACAAGCCTTCACCCAACCATTTAAAAAGCATTTCAGAAAAACAGTCCATGATGTGTAAATGATGTTTTTGTGTTAACATTTTGAGAACATTATAAACATTACTGAATTCACTGAAGATTTGTTCAACATATTTTGTTTAATTTCTGTTCAACATATTTTGTTCAAAATATTACGTCATTTTGATGACTTTACCGTCGTCCAAAAATGTGGGAAATATGATGAATAACAAGTAGATCTGTAAACATGTTTATATTTTAACCTCTAAAGACCCGAGAAAAAAGTTTTAGGAAAAATGTTCGTTTTTTCCATATCTTTACATGGTTTAGACAATTAAAAATAATAAAAATAAATAAAAAGATATTTCATTTATAAGTTATGCTATGTCTTTGGTAGAGGACATCGGACTCAATTTCTTAAAAAAATAATAAAAAGAAATGAATGAACATCCATAAGCAAAAAAAATTGATTTTTTTAAATCACCAATACATTTTGAGTTTTCAACATTTTTTTTTTTTTACGAAACGTTGTACAAAGATAATTCTCAACAATGTTATAACAGAATGATTCAATGTACCATTTTTTCTTTCTGCAAAATGTGTGAAAAATGGCCATAAACTGGTTTTCACATTATATACAATGTATCTATAAACTTAACATAATTTGCATATTAATGTGTTTTTGGGGCAACATGGAATGAAAAACAGTGTAATAATGGGAGTAAAAATTTACAAGATTTTCATAATAAAATATAATATTTCAGAGAATATTGAACTATAATTTATTTCCCTGTTCATTTGTTATGTCTCCAAAACTAACAATAAACATGATTTTAGTCCTGGTGTCCTCATAACAGAAAGTCATATTTAAATTTTAAACCCCATAACATTTTTCTGAGATGTTGATTTATGACACACAATTTAATTTAAATTAGACAGATGTCAATGATAATTACAAAATAGCATATTTCCATAAGAGTGTCACTAAATTAATTTCAGACATTTTTGAAGACCAAGGGAGGAGTCATGGTGAAACATCCAATGATATCTCTGAAAAGCCCTGAATGTGCTCTGTACGGGCGATTCTCGAAAATATAATGTCCTCATAATCTGTCTGTATCATGTGCTAAAACACTTCTGTTCTTATTTTATCCTAGACATCATATGAAGGTTTGCCCTTATTTAAAATCCCTATAGTGTCATATATGCACCCTATAGTCTATACTGCTGGAACAATATAGCAGGTGATAAGAAAACTGTCCCAAATCTCATCATGAGGGAACCATTGTAAGGATTTATGTCTAGTTCTACTTCTTCAGTGTAATGTTTTTGGGCTTGAAAACATGTGATGACTTCATTACCGGGTGTGTGACTGCTTTGGTCCATCGGTTAATGGCTCTTTTTATCTTTACCAAGGGAATCATTTCACTCTGTGTGTAACGACTCTCTCCATATGGGGCATGAATCTTCAGGGGAAAGGCATACGTACAGTATATGGTGATGATTGCAGTTTACCTTTTATACTCACATTCAGTCATTGGCAGACACTTTTGTCCAAAGCATGTAAAACCTCATATAAATAAAAACAATTATCAATCTAGAATCAAAAGTATTAGAAGGACTGCAATATCAAATATCAAGGTTAAGTAATTGAGAGTAAAACAACTTGAGCAGATGTTTATGAATAAGAAAAAGAAAAAGAAAAGGCCTATTTTGGTTAATAAAAAAGGGGCTTTAAATATTTATGATTGTATATTGGTTCCAGGCCTTGAATTTGATTTGCTAAGTGTGATTGTAGATATTTAGCACTGGGATTTTCACTGTTTGTATGACAGCGCTTGTCTGATTTTTCTCATTAATACACAGTCCATCAGTCTGTCCTTTAGTGAAGGCTATTTTTCAGTGACTCTTTCCCCATGTTACACAGTTACATCAGTGGGTTGCAACAAAATACTTTATAAGTGAGTCATTGAACCAACCGATTGATTAAAAAAACAATATGTAAGTGACTGACCTTATGAATGGGCCATTGAATCGTTCACTGAACAAATTTGTTTAAAACAATCATTCAATTGGAAGTGAAAGAGCAACTGACTCTATGAGAGATTCATTGAACCATTTATTCAACTGATTCACTAAACCAATTATTCATTCAGGAGCGAAAAATGTACTGACTTAATGAGTGACTCATTAAACCATATACTCAAGTGATTTGCTTAAACTAATTATTCGTTAAGGTATGAAAAAGTATCTGACATTATGAGGTGAGTCATTGAATCATTCACCGAACCGAATCATTTAAAACAATCATTCATTCAGAAGTAAAAAAGTGACTGACTTTGTGTGAGTCACTTAAACATTCATTTAAATGAATCATTTAAAAGAGTCATTCATTCAGAAGTAAAAAAGTGACTGACTTTGTGTGAGTCACTTAAACATTCATTTAAATGAATCATTTAAAAGAGTCATTCATTCAGAAGTAAAAAAGTGACTGACTTTGTGTGAGTCACTTAAACATTCATTTAAATGAATCATTTAAAAGAGTCATTCATTCAGAAGTAAAAAAGTGACTGACTTTGTGTGAGTCACTTAAACATTCATTTAAATGAATCATTTAAAAGAGTCATTCATTCAGAAGTAAAAAAGTAACTGACTTTATGAGTGAATCGTTGAACCATTCACTCAACCGATTCTTTTTAGCCGATTATTTGTTAAGGAGCTAAAAAAAAAGTTTCTGACATTATGAGGTGAGTCATTGAACCATTAACCGAACTGAATCATTTAAAGCAGTAATTCATTCAGAAGTAAAAAAGTGACTGACTTTGTGTGAGTCAATGAACCATTCATTTAAATGAATCATTTAAAAGAGTCATTCATTCAGAAGTAAAAAAGCAACTGACTCTATGAGTTAGTCACTGAACCATTCACTCAACCGATTATTATCAATTCAGGAGTGAGAAACACAATTGTTGGGACATTGTGAGCGAGTCACTGAACCAACAGTCGTTCGTTTAGAAACCAAAAAGCTTCATGAGTGAGTCATTGAATTATTCACTCAACCGATTTGTTTTAAAACACAAATGTATTCAAATATGTAATTTCCACTTCTGTATATTGCTTGGTTGATTGTTTTCTACTGGATTCATTTAACCGCTATCTTCTTGGCCTAAGCTAAATTTACAAAGTAATTGGCAATATTGTAACTCACTGTTTATTAAAAGAAACACTTCTTGTGCTTGCAATGATGTTGTTGCAGCTGCAGGTCAGGTCTGGTTTTCGATGACGTGTCTTATATTTGGTTTTTTAATGTTCAGCAAGGCGAGGAAGCAACAAAATACAATTTCTGATAGAAGATTCATATATTGGAGTGAAATCTTTATGTATTAGGTCAACACCGCTCCATGATTTTTCATTTGGGATCTGGAAAACAATCAAATTAGTGACCCTCACTCAAAGGTGTAGGTCTAATAATCACTTCAAGAAGCAGCAACTCATTTCTTCTCACTAAAGAAGACATAAGATGAGCAGCCCGCTGCCCTTTGAACTGTGCATCATAAAGCTGTTTTCCAGTCTTCAGCACTGGTCAATAAGAGCACAGGTTTGAAGGGGCGACTGTAGCAGAGGGGTCACGCTGGGGTCACTCAGACAATCATTCTTTATGAAGTCCATCACACCCTCCAACACATACCGTGTGTCCCGGTGGGCTCCAAAATAAAGCACTCAAATGAGTACCTCTATCATTCCTTAAATCACATAAGGAATTCCGTGACACAACTATCAAGGAAATTCGATTTCTGCCAAGCAATAGCGAGTCTGCCGTGATGAAAGGCGCCGGTTGTCATCGCTCCTGGTGGCAATAATCACAAATAAAAAAGCAAGCCTAGAGCACAGTAAAAGCAAGAAGTGTGCGCATGGGATTATATGAATTATAACTGTTGCTTTGCCCAATATTATTCCATAAACATCTATATCTCTCCCTTTTCCAGCACATGTCCGCAGCAGCTCTCTTTTATTAGCTGCTCCCCTTCTTTACACATTACCACACCAATTTAATTTCAGCTCAGGTGGAATGATCTGCCAGCGCCGCAACATTTCAGGAGCCAAATCCGTTTTTATGGCCCTAAACAGCAGTGGAACTAATGACCCCCTTCTAATTACAGAGAGTCAATATTGTTGCATTCTAATCTTATTCCAATCACAAGAAGCTGAGCAATCGCTCACAGCCCACAATTCATGTCTATAATCAACAAGCCTATGTCTATTTGTTATGTCAGGACCAAATGGCTTTCCATTTCTACAAAGCTTCATCTTTTTTAAGTTTGTTGGAATTTAAGTAAATGGCGTTATGATATGAGGATAATAAAAATGGTGCATTTAATCCCAAAGTCAAACATCAAATGACATTTGAGAACAGCAGCCTGATTGATAATGTGTGAAGCAGTCGATAGAAGGAGACGGTGACTTTATTAACGTCTCCAATTAGACATGAGATCAATATCCGCGGTGACATCCTGCCGATGAACGGGATCATCTGACAAACAATGGCAGACGGTCGCCTGAATGTGACAGAATCTAACACAACCGTGGCTGAACGTGTCATTTGGGATTTCTTCATTAGAAATCACGGTGTTTAAGAGAAATCCGTCTTTGAGTGAGGAACTGGAAATGGTAACATGGCAATGAAAATTCTGTTATCATTTACTCACCATCACGTCATTATAAACCAGTTTTTTTCTGTAAACCACAAAAGAATATATTTCAGAAAACAACTGTAAATAAAACCAATTAGTAGAGTATGTTTTTCTGTACTATTAGTGCCCTAAATTATGGAACCCTGTTTCCACCAATGAATAAAAAAAATAAAACAAGGCAAATGCAATTTTTTTTTCATGCAATTGTACGTTTGTGTCTCACAATATATATATATATATATATATATATATATATATATATATATATATATATATATATATATATATATATATAAAGCCTTGTTCTTACAAAACTTTCTTAGAATTGCGAGTTGATATCTTGCAATTCTGACATTATTTCTAAAAAGTACAAGTTTATTTCATGCGACTCTGAGAAAAACATCAGAATTATGAGTTTATTTCATGCGACTCTGAGAAAAACATCAGAATTTAGAGTTTATTTCATGCTACTCTGAGAAAATCATCAGAATTATGAGTTTATTTCATGCGACTCTGAGAAAAACATCAGAATTTAGAGTTTATTTCATGCTACTCTGAGAAAATCATCAGAATTATGAGTTTATTTCATGCAACTCTGAAAGAAACATCAGAATTATGAGTTTATTTCATGCAACTCTGAGAAAAACATCAGAATTGAGTTTATTTCATGCAACTCTGAGAAAAACATCAGAATTATGAGTTTATTTCATGCGACTCTGAGAAAAACATCAGAATTATGAGTTTATTTCATGCAACTCTGAAAGAAACATCAGAATTATGAGTTTATTTCATGCAACTCTGAGAAAAACATCAGAATTGAGTTTATTTCATGCAACTCTGAGAAAAACATCAGAATTATGAGTTTATTTCATGCGACTCTGAGAAAAACATCAGAATTATGAGTTTATTTCATGCAAATCTGAGAAAAACATCAGAATTATGAGTTTATTTCATGCAACTCTGAGAAAAACATCAGAATTATGAGTTTATTTCATGCAACTCTGAGAAAAACATCAGAATTATGAGTTTATTTCATGCGAATCTGAGAAAAACATCAGAATTATGAGTTTATTTCATGCGAATCTGAGAAAAACATCAGAATTATGAGTTTATTTCATGCAACTCTGAGAAAAACATCAGAATTATGAGTTTATTTCATGCAACTCTGAGAAAAACATCAGAATTATGAGTTTATTTCATGCAACTCTGAGAAAAACATCAGAATTATGAGGTTATTTCATGCAACTGAGAAAAACATCAGAATGAGTTTATTTCATGCAACTCTGAGAAAAACATCAGAATTATGAGTTTATTTCATGCAACTCTGAGAAAAACATCAGAATTATGAGTTTATTTCATGCAACTCTGAGAAAAACATCAGAATTATGAGTTTATTTCATGCAACTCTGAGAAAAACATCAGAATTATGAGTTTATTTCATGCAACTCTGAGAAAAACATCAGAATTATGAGTTTATTTCATGCAACTCTGAGAAAAACATCAGAATTATGAGTTTATTTCATGCAACTCTGAGAAAAACATCAGAATTATGAGTTTATTTCATGCAACTCTGAGAAAAACATCAGAATTATGAGGTTATTTCATGCAACTCTGATAAAAAGTTGCAAGAAAAAGTTGCACATAGAATTTTGAGATAAAAAGTTGCAATTAACTTTTTATTTTTTCCATAGTAAATTACTATTTATTATACTATTCCTATTATTATGTTTCATTGTATTTATTTTTCTAATTTACTAGCAATTTCTGTATGAAATGTATTCCTTTTTTCCCCAGTGTTTTTCTACATTAAAGTAATTGGGTCCAAATCAACACTTGACCATTGGCTTGCATCGTATGGACAAAAAACCCAGATGTTTTTTTCCAAATATCATCTTTTCTGTTCCTCAGAAGAAACAAAAGGTTTAGAACAACATGAGGGAGAGTCAGTGATGCCAGAATGCTCGTTTTTGGCGAATCGTCCCTTTAAAAAGCAGAATGTGTCAAAAGTCAAACCCTGGCTCTATATAGAGAAGGCTGTGTGTACGGTGCATGTGTTTAATCTGGTATCATTCTCTTGGCAGCCGCTGACAAACAGCATGAAACAACAATCCCTCCATTTCTGCAGCATCCTCTCTTGACCTGTCATAATCACAATCGGATTCAGTGCCGTGTTGGATTAATGGAGCGAAACACAAAAGCAAATCTCTTTTAACATACTATCATGGGATTAACAAAGGAAATCCTGAGGTCGACGTCTCAAACATTTGAACTCGGTTGTTACAGACCTGTTTGTGCACGTGCCTCATGAACATGCATCTAAAACTGGGCTGTGACAAGGAAACATTTCAGATGCATTTCCCGAGTTATTTATTGCCTGTGTTTGCTGGAGCCTCATGCTTCATTCATTTGGTCACAAATTGTGTGCTTGTTTTTCTTGCTGTCACTCAATATGTGTCGACACCGATCAGAGACTAAATCAATGAGGACTGTCATGTCAAATATTGCTTGTAAATACAGATAAATGTAGCTTCCTTTTAAAAATGAACTGATAGGATGCTTTAAAATGTGATCGTCAGCTCTATTGAATTGTTAGCAACACTGTTAAACAACATGATATCTGACTGCTTTCAGCAATACCTAAAATAAATATTCATTCATTCATTAAATCATATTTATTTATTTTTAGATTTTTTTATAGTTAAATAGTTATATAGTATAATTTTTATATAACATTTATTTATTTGTAATATTTGTTTGTTAATTTATATTTTTAATAATTTATTTTCTTTAAATTTTTAAGTGTTTTTAATGATTCATTCATTTTTCATTTGGTTTATTTTAATTTTTTAATTTAAATTATTAATTTTTTAATATGTATTTAATTTATATATTTTTATTTTTTTTATTTATCTAACATTTATTTATGTTAAACTTCTTTCTTTCATTCTTTCTTCTATTCTGGTAAATGTTTTTAGTCCCACGTCTCAACAATCTGTGATTTCAGTCCGAAGGCAGTAAGATTCGTAAAGTTTATTTTAATTTTATTTTGAAATGAAATTGACATTTTGAAAATGTATTTATTGCTGAAATGAAAGACTGAATCTAGGCAGCAGATTCCCTTCATTTGGATGCCATGTGTGTCATAATGTCTGCCCATTAGTGTAATTAATGCCACTAATTAGCAAACCATCATTAATACAAGTCTAATGACAACTGCATGAGCAACAAAGACTTCATTTATGGCATCTGCTGTCACACGAATCCTTCAACATCCAAACCATGTAGCCTACAAATGAAACCTTAAACAATGTTTCTTACAGATGGAGGGATTCATGTAAAGCCTTTCATTTGTGTTAAATAAAATCAAAGACTGACTTAAGGTCTCTCAGTATCTAACTGCAGCGACTTTCCTCGGAAATGAAAAATGAAACGTGGTAAATCCAGCCAAGTATCCTTTAAAGTAAAAGTTTAATAAAAGATTAATTCAAACTCCATCCTCAAGATTAAAGTCTAATCTGGGATAAAGCATCCTGCAGTGGGATGTGTTTGTTTCCATCAGTCAGACGCGCAAGAGACGAACGATGCCGAGGAACTCCAGTCCTGTGTGCACATTAATGAAAAACCCCAGGACATCCATCCATCCATCCATCCAGCCGCAGCCGCACTCGTGAGAGAATCAGGGCAGGTGTGCAATCAGAGGCTACGCTTGATTCATTAGAGCACTGCCACGTCACCCGTAAATCAACACGCTGTCAATAAATGTAGCCTTTAAATATTAATAAGCGAGGCTCCTTTCTTCACACTGAACGCATCCCCCTCCTCGTGTCATCTCAACCTCACGACCATCCACTCAGCGTTTTTATAGTAGGCCATTTACCAAATCACCAGGACAGAATGACACGCAATATGAAAAACCATTGTCTGTTTATATTGAGTTGTGTGCGTCAAATGCTTTATATCATGTATCGCTCAAAAATATTGATGGTATGAGTTGCAACAAAATGCAAAATGATGCTCTCAAAATGTTTTTCAGTGTAGGGCTCTTTAATAAAAAAAAATGTAAAGCCACTGCGGGGCTTCCCAAGAACAGAACAGAAATTTCAACTGAAAAAAATATATATATTTTGGGTTCAGTATACAAATTAAGCTCAGTTATCAGCATCTGTTCGATAGTGTTGATTTCCACAACAACAACAACAAAAAAGCAACACTTAATTTTTTTTTTTTTTTGAATTTCAAATTTTAGATTTTATATAAATATATATATATATATGCTAATAATTTTTTTAATTGTATATATGCTAATAAAAATTATATATAATAAAATTTGTTTTTTAATGCATAGCTAAAATTGTATTATAAAATTATATGAAATATATATTATATATATTTCAAATATTATATATAATACAATTTATTTGTATTTAATTTTACTTCTG
This sequence comes from Carassius auratus, assembly GCF_003368295.1. NCBI lineage: Eukaryota > Metazoa > Chordata > Actinopteri > Cypriniformes > Cyprinidae > Carassius > Carassius auratus. The sequence goes on from NC_039254.1 coordinate 17,640,232, forward strand.
TTTTAAAAGGCTTTTAAAAGGTTTTTACCAGGTGTTTTATCCTATGACTCATTTTAAAGCAAATGCATTACATTTTTTTTATAAAATCTTAATTTGTTTAATTTAATTAAACAATAATAGACCAAAAATAATAATATTCCATGTTTTTACAAAATGCAAAGTGCTACAGCTTCCAAAATGTTTTTCAATAAAATGCTTTTGAATAAAATATTGAATAAAACCCACTATTATAATAAGGTTTCATTTTAAACTACATTAATTTAATGAATAGTTTTTTGTTTTTTGTTTTTTTTTTAACAGGGGAGACAAATGCATTCGGTTGGTATTCAACATTATGCTTCAAATGCATGGATTATGCTTATGAATCCTATGCCTTTGAACACATCAGAGATGTTTGATAATTTCATCATTTTCATCAATTTCATACAACTACCACTGCTTTACAGACTACTGCAGCTCAAGATAAGTGCCACAAATAGATTTTTGTCACTTTTCAGCCACTTTCTGAGGCGAATGTTGCTCAGATTTGCGGTGTTGGTAAATTAGCATGATTCATTCAGCTGTCAGGAAGAAAGCAGGGTCAGATCCCCGTGGGGCGAGTGACCCGTCGGATAAAGCCTCGCGGAGGCCAGCTGGACTTTAACTCGGAGTCAAGGACCCTTCTCATGCTGGCATTAACATAACAACATAACAGACTGTATTCATTAGGATCCGTGTGTGTGTGAGTGACGTGTGTGCTGTCAGGCGTCTCCTCACCTCTCCTACAGATCCTTGCCTTCAGCGTTCCTGCAGGATTACAGCCTGGGCCGTTCAGAATGAGCCCAGCTGTAGATTACTCATCTTTAACAATGTCTGCTCACAGCGCTAGTGCACACACACACACACACATGATTATTTGTGACCACTCTCTCACTGCAGGAGCTGGATAAAGCCTATAGGGGCATGTTGTCACGCCTCTTTCTCCAGTGAATATTTCTCCAGATAAGAGGCAAGGTTCTCCTAAAGGGATAGTTCACCCAGAAATGAAATTCTGTCATTAATAGCTCACCCTCATGTCGTTCCAGACCTGTAAAGCCTGTAAGACCATGCAAGAGAAGAATTGCTGAATACGTGCACAAAAAAGTATAATCATCGTAAGGACAGCTGAACAGATCATTGGAGTCTCTCTCCCCTCTGTCACAGACGTTTACACCACTCGCTGCATTCGGAAAGCCATCACGATTACTGGCGACCCCACACACCCCACACACCAGCTCTTCACCCTTCTGCCATCCGAGAGAAAGGTGTAGAAGCATTCGGACCATCACGGTCAGATTGCAGGACAGTTTTTTTCTCCATGTGAACTGACCTGACAACTACACTCACACATATACAGCACTACTATAAACACCTGAATCACAAACACTTGGAACCCAACCGCATACTTTGCACGTCCGTACATTTGCATAAAATCTACCTCAGTATTGTGGCTTGTCCATTGACATTGTCACCTGTTCTATGTATGGATATATATATATATACACTCACCTAAAGGATTATTAGGAACACCGTACAAATACTGTGTTTGACCCCTGCCTTAATTCTACATGGCACTGATTCAACAAGGTGCTGAAAGCATGCTTTAGAGATGTTGGCCCATATTGAAAGGATGGCATGCTGTAGTTGATGGAGATTTGTGGGATGCACATCCACGAAGCTCCCGTTCCACCACATCCCAAAGATGCTCTATTGGGTTGAGATCTGGTGACTGTGGGGGTCATTTTAGTACAGTGAACTCATCGTCATGTTCAAGAAACCAATCTGAGATGATTCGAGCTTTGTGACATGCTGCATTATCCTGCTGGAAGTAGCATCAGAGGATGGGTACATGGTGGTCATAAAGGGATGGACATGGTCAGAAACAATGCTCAGGTAGGCTGTGGCATTTAAATGATGCCCAATTAGCACTAAGGGGCCTAAAGTGTGCCAAGAAAACATCCCCCACACTATTACACCACCACCACCTGCCAGCACAGTGGTAAAAAGACATTATGGATCCATGTTCTCATTCTGTTAACGCCAAATTCTGACTCTACCATCTGAATGCCTCAACAGAAATCGAGACTCATCAGACCAGGCAACATTTTTCCAGTCTTCAACTGTCCAATTTTGGTGAGCTCGTGCAAATTGTAGCCTCTTTTTCCTATTTGTAGTGGAGATGAGTGGTACCCGGTGGGGTCTTCTGCTGTTGTAGCCCATCCGTCTCAAGGTTGTGTGTGTTGTGGCTTCACAAATGCTTTGCTGCATACCTCGGTTGTAATGAGAGGTTATTTCAGTCAAAGTTGCTCTTCTATCAGCTTGAATCAGTCGGCCCATTCTCCTCTGACCTCTAGCATCAACAAGGCATTTTCACCCGCAGGACTGCTGCATACTGGATGTTTTTCCCTTTTCACACCATTCTTTGTAAACCCTAGAAATGGTTGTGCGTGAAAATCCCAGCAACTGAGCAGATTGTGAAATACCAACAACCATGGCACGCTCAAAATTGCTTAAATCACCTTTCTTTCCCATTCTGACATTCAGTTTGCAGTTCAGGAGATTGTCTTGATCAGGACCACACCCCTAAATGCATTGAAGCAACTGCCCTGTGATTGGTTGAGATAATTGCATTAATGAGAAATTGAACAGGTGTTAATCCTAATAATCCTTTAGGTGAGTGTAGATTGTAATGTCCCAGGCTGTTGCACTGATTCATTCAGGCATGCACATACACACTTTATGTAGTCTGTACTTTGTTTTATGTTCAACTTTTTCTTTCTTCTTTCCAGTTTTCCAGTCTTTTGCACCGTACAATGTGAGTTTTGTAGTTAATGTTGTCTTGTGTAACACCATGGTCCAGGAGAAACGCTGTTTGGTTTCACTGTGTACAAGCTGAGATGATAATAAAGCCTCTCTGACTCTGACTCTAAATTAGAATAAACATTTAAACACACACATTAGCACAAAAACATTTTTAACATTGTCCATTCATATTTTAATTGGAGGTTCTTCTAACTAGATGTTTGTGAAATTTGTTTCAATGTTATTACTTGTTTCAGATCATCTAGGGAACAAAGTAAAATTTGCATTAAAAAAATTGTTCAATTGAAATAAATATTGAAAAAAAATCCACTTGCAATTTGAATAATCAAATAAATGTGTTATTTAGTTACACATACATATATAAGTTACAAAACTTTCGGTAACACTTTAGTATAGGAGAAACAGTTCTCACTATTAACTAGATGTTTATTAGCATGTCTATTATTACAGTGTTTTAACTGCTTACACATCTTCTCAAAACCTTTTTTCTTTTTCTTTTTTTCAAAACTTAACACACAAATCCAAGAATTGCACACACAAAATGCAAAATGCCTCACATTTCTTGCAAAATGAAGCACTGCATTCAATAATGAATTAGTTTAGCATTTTTACTGGTTTAGTTTGAAAGAATAATTTCAAGATACTTCCTGTTAGATTTTTGTGTTACACAGAGAACTGTGTGTTGTGTTTTGCAAAAAGTGTTGTATGAAATTGAAAACTGAGTCAATGGCTTAGAATTAGTGTAGGATTTTGTGTCTAATGTTTGTGTGGCAAGTAAAGATTTTGTGTGTAAGCAAAGAAAAAACCTGTAATATGTTGGCTGTTTATTACAGTAAAGTACATATTCTGACCATATTCTAGCAAATGAGGAGTGTATTGAGGCAAAACCCATAGTTAAATGGTTTGTTAATATCAAGAAGTCAACATGAAAAAAAAAGTTACCAATTTTTTTGCAGTGTTTTAATCATTTTATTCCCCCCCCCCCCCCCCCCCGAAACAAAATGTTATTTAAATGTTTATTTGTAATATTCCAAAAACATCGAAATGTCCAGTTTTCTTGTTTTCATTAGAGAATTATTTAAAGAATCCTAAAACATTTCTGGCCAGACTTTTTCACCAAAAATGTAATGTTCTTTATATTTTATATTCTAAGACAGTTTTTTCTGTACGTCAAAATAAAAAACCTTCATTAAGTACATGTTTTTGTGTTTACGATATCTCTCGTGTGTGACTCTAACATATGAACACTACAGTAGTTTAATTCTGTAATGTGTTAAATGTATTATTCATATGCTTTATGAAAGGCTGACTCTGTGAATATCAGTAAGCTTCATCAAGCACATGTTTGTTCTGTCTCTATTGTTTCCTGCTGTGTGTCAGTCATCAGTGTGTGTTTGGCTTGTGTTTACTGCCCTCTTCAGGTGCAGCTCTTCATCACTAGATGCCACTAATAGTGAGTCACATCACTTTATATGTCATCTCTACTTGATGCATTGAAGAAAAAAAAACACAGAAAACAAAAAGATTTAAATTCTGCTATTTAATTTATCTTTTACTTAAGTTAACTGGATGAAGAATAATCCTTTTCAAGTTTTTAGACTTTTTTTGCTTCCATACAATATCTTCTTTCAGACTAGTGGAAATAAAACATCATAAATGCACATTTAAGAGTTTATTGTATTGCACTTCATCTATTTGCATCTGTATATTTCAATTCTTCAAAGAGTTGTTTTTCTTTTCTTCTCTTACATTCAGCAAACTTTACAGCTTTATTCCTATAGACTGAAAATAGGCTTTTACTGAGGGGCTTGTTCATTTATTATTCACACTGATTTAAACAACATTGGTGAAAATGTCTGTTGACAGTATGTATGGAGTGATAAAAAGAGAAAACCAATAATAATGCATCAACAAATTTCTAATTTCTGTTCTGGAAATGAATGCAAATGAGTGCATATTTCATTAGGCAATGCCTCATTTGCATATTTAAACATACCATTCCAGAAAACATGGGAAGTGTGATATATATTGTTTAATACACTGGATCCTGTAGCAGTTCAAAGCTGATGAAAGCCTGGCGTCTGTCTTTATTTCAGCTGCTCGTCCATGGCTCCGTCCTTCACGCCGGCGGCCACCACAGCGAAGAAGAAGCTGGGCAGCAGCGAGCGGATGTAGAGGGCGACCCACGGCACGGGATGGGCGAGGAGCACCTCTCGATTCTGCCGGTTCACCGTCCTCACGATCTCATGGGCCAGACTGCTGGGAGTCACGCCGTGAGTGTTCAGCTTACTAGAGATGTCTGGAACAAGACTCAAAGACTCAAAACCTGAAGAGCAGCCATTGCTATTTATTGCCTACATAGTCAACTGCCTTCTAAGGGACCTTATTAGAGACAGATTTGGAACGATGTACATAGACACCCAGTCTGTGCTTCATACTAATAGAACAGAGTCTATTCTAATCTATGATCATATAATAAGCCTAGTTCAGCTCCTTTTTAATTACTGAACTGTGTTTTAATGAGAAATGAATCCAATATATGTATTATTAAAAATCCTCAAAATCCTTTTGATAGATAAGTTTAATTTAAATGTTTTCCTGGCTGTTGATTGGTCAAAATGTGCTAAAATGTAAAAAAAAAAAAAAAAATAGAAAAGTAGAAAAGAAGGCAAAACCCTAAACATCTGAAAAAAAATTAATGAATGAATAAAAAAAAAAGATTTTATGTATTTTTTTGTATGTTAATATTGTATGTATGTATATATCTGAACATGAAAAGTCATCTGAACATAATTTCTGTGCTACTTTAATTGCTCAATTCTTCGATTTAATTGCTAAATTCTTCATTTAAATATACAGTATATATATATATATATATATATATATATATATATATATATATATATAATATATATATATATATATATATATATATATATATATATATATATATATATATATATATATATATATATATATATATATATAATGTAATCTAATATATTAGCTTATTTCAATAAAAATGTATGACTCATACTTGTGTGAAAACCAAGCCCTACCCGATCTGGCAACACTATAGTGCACCTATGATGTCTTATGGTCCTGTCTACACAGGCAGGTTTCTCACTAGGTTTCTGGATCAGAGCAAAGGTGTGACACCGACAGAGTCTTGCAAACAGAAGGTGTGTGATGCAATTAGTGAAGCACAGACTTCAGGAACCAGATGTATCTAAGGGTGTATGTCAGCACTTTTACTGTACAAAATGAACAAGCAGCTACACTGATACTGTGGATAATTGAGCGCCTCTGTGACTCAGGGGCAGTCGGGTTACTCACAGGCCCAGAGGGGGTTGGTGGGCGGCGTTTGGGAGGGAGCGCCGTTCTCTGCTACAGCGTTAATGAAGGTGTGGCTGATGGTGCTGACGGAGATCCCGTACTCCTCCACCTCTGCTCTCAGACAGTCAAAGAACGCCTGGACTGCATGCTTGGACGCGGCATCTGAAAACACAACAGATGCAAAGTAGTGCATATTTAATTAATGAAAATCTTATTTGCATATTTTGTTTAATTTGAATGGGTGCCGTCAGAATGAGAGTCCACACAGCTGATGAAAACATCACAGTAATCCACAGCACGCCAGTCCATCAGTTAACATCTGGAGAAGACAAAAGCTGTGTGTTTGTAAGAAACGCACAATACACTTCTAGCTAAAATACGATGTATTCATATAACCCATAATCTATAACAATGCTTCCTCCAGTGAAAAAAGTGTATCTCCTCTTGTCTCTCACATCAAAATACAGCCACATACTTGTTCAGTTTTTGCTGTAAACAGTGCTTGATCTGTGCAGATTCAGACCAGATGACCTTTCCACTGGATGAAGGGTTATTATAGACTCATATTTTAGTTAAAAATGTCTATTTTCCTACAAGCACAGAGCTTTTTTGCTTTACACGACATAAACTGATGGACTGGAGCAGTCTGGATTACTTGTGGATTATTGTGATGTTTTAATCAGCTGTTTGGACTCTCAGTCTGACGGCACCCATTCACTGCTTGTGAGCAAGTGATGAAGTGACTCTTACAGCATGTACGGAATGGTAGAGCCAGTTTCCCTTGGATGCTGTTGACCAGCACAAACTGACCCATCCGTCTCGTGATCATTAACGGAAGAACGCCTGCAACAAAAACAAGCAGCGCTTTAACATTCTGTCTGACAGTAAACCGTCGGCACGTTCCTCGCTGTGTCTCTGCAGCCGTCTACCTTTGGCCAGCGTTATGGGCCCGAAGTAGTTGACGTCCATGACGGTTTTGTCCATCTCCAGAGAGAGATTCTGCACCGGTGCTTTGACCTTCATGCTGCTGTTGCATATCAGCACATCCACACAGCCGTAACACTCTCCGATCTCTGTGACCACATCCGAAATGTTCTCCATATCGCTGAAGTCCAGCAGCACTAGCTTGGGTGTGAAAGTCTGAAACAGGAAGTGCAGACAGTGGGAAACCAGATGCCATATCAATGCTTGAAAATACTTGTGGAATTATTGTGGAGGTCAGTAATGTGTGTGTGTGCGTGCATGCGTGTGTGCGTGCATGCGTGTGTGTGTGTGTGTGTGTATTATAAATTTTTTAAATATATTCAGATGGTAAACTATACAATATACTATACAATATACAAAAAATATACAATATCAATAGTTTTGGTGCACTATTTTTTAAGCATCAAAGAGTGTTGTAGTATATATTTTTTATACAGTACCATACCATTCTTTCTTTAGATTAGTTACATTTTTTAAGATTAGTTTAATTAATACAAGTCTTTAAAAGTAAAGTTGAGACTAAAATAGTTTAAAACATATATTGTATGCAGTTTTGCCTCTAAAGTAACTTTATTTTGTTTTAACTGTATTTTTATTGGGGGGAAATGATGTTATGTTGCATAATAAAATGTTCTTTGATCATATTAGTACCGAGTGCTTTAAATACTTACCTTTATACACTGCAGCCATAATTTAATAGGTTTTTGCTTTTTAATGGCATTTAAAAATGCAACATTTCTCATGGCAGTATGATAAAGACAAAATAAATGAAGTCAACATGTTGTTTGAAACAGGACTAGAGACCCGTGGACATTCAGGAGGAAATCCTGCCTTTGTTCATGACAGAGGAAGAAACGCTGACAGAGACACACAGACTCGACCTGAACACTGCAAATGTGAAGAGAGCGAGTGATCACAGTGAACTGATGGTGTCTGTCCTAATAATGTGCTTCAACACTCACTTTACTGGGGTCTGATCCACTGCACAGAGAGTCATACAGAGATTCAAGCTTATCCCAGCTCGGCCCGCACAAAACCAGCCTCGCACCGCCTTCATGAAACAGTCTGGCACATTCTGACAAACAGACAGAGACGGGATCAGAGGATGACAACACTGGAGAAATAATGCCTTCTCAGTGGAGGATTCATGCAGTGCACATCAAGTCTGGCCAAAATTACACACTAATACAGTGTAATGAAAACAGTTATTACGTTGTTCAGTTTTTACAGAAAGCACAAAAATATCTGCCACTGAGGTCAGAAAAATAAACTTCATTTAAAGTTAAATTAAAGCTTGCTTCTGCCATAGGATAAAAACTGAAAAGTATTGTGACGTTTTTTATTTCAAAACGGACATTTTTTCATGATCTTATTAGAATTGAGATAATTAAACTCAGAATTGCAAGATATAAACGTAGATGTGAGAGATATATACTTGCAAAAAAAAAGATAATACTTTCATTTTTTTAACCTTGAATTAACTTTATTTTAATACATTTTTCAGAAAGCAATGATTAATATCTTATGATATTTGAATTATTTAGTAAATGTATCTTGATTTAAGAAAGAATTTAAGACAAAATTCTAACAAAAGATTTAAAAAAATCATTTTAGCGGTGTACAATAGGATCTGCAAACAGTGTGATGAAATCCAAAACATGATAAAGGTATTATCTGCTCGCTCCTTTCAGAGACAAATATCTGTAAAGGCGACAAAAGTGTCTGCTGACCCAATCACAACACAGAAACCCCCACAATCCCATCAGTCTGAAAGCACACAGCTCACGTTTTATCAGTCTTTCTGCTCTCTGCTTTCTTTCAGACTCACACTGACTGCTCTTTGTCCTCTGTACAGATGCATTGATCAGATCCTTTCACCAAACCCAGACCTGTCACACATGAACTGTACACATACTCACTCCAAACAATCTGCTCTGATAACAAGCCTGGGTACTGCTTCCTTTAAAAACTATTACATTATATATAATGTTTAACAGATCACATCTCACTTCTTAAGATTTGTAATTTTTCATAATAATAATAATCATTTTATCATTTTCATAAGTATTTAAAATACATTATTTGTATAGATTTGTGTTTAAAACAAGAATATTTTAAGCAGTTTTAATTTTTAAGGTATTCAAATATGGAGAAAATCTGATCTTTGATATTAGTATCGAGTGCTTTTAATTATTAAAGTCTTTTGAATTACAGCCATAATTTACATTTTTGGTAATAATTACTCATGGCAGCATGATTATGACAATAAACTATTGTAAAAAAATAAATAAATAAATAAATAAAAAAAAAAGATTTGGCAGATTATAAAATATTCTCATAAAATAATTTATGTGGTTCCATGAAGAACCTCCAGTACCCATGGAACAAAAGGTTCTTAAAGATTATTAAAATGTTCTTCGACTAAGAAAAAAATGGACCACAGAAAGGTTCTTCAGGGAACCAAAACTGGTTCTTCTATGGCAATGGCATCATGCAAAAACTTTCCCTTTGGAACTTTTATTTTTGAGAGTGTCGTATTGGAACTAAAAAATGAGTTGACGGCAATTTATACTGGCTTTCTTAAATTTTGTGGTGAAGTAGTCCATTAATTCAGCATAGACCATTAATTCAGCATTACCGCTTCCCATTCCGGACACAGCATCTGTGATCACCACAACTTTGTTCCGCACCATGGACTTGGACATGAAGCGCATGACCTCATTGTAAACATAGTAAACTCCAGCGAAGACCACGATCAGCAGCGGCAGCACCATAACCGATGGGAGACCCATCTTCTGAAAACCAAGAAAAATAGACTTAATTTCATAACTAAAATAATACCTTTGCATGTGAGCTTACAAGAAATGATCCTTCATTACTTCCTGTTACACTGTGACAGATGCTACAGTATAGTTGTATTTAGAAGTCAATATTTTTGGCTTGACTACATTTAAATGAATAGTTCACCCAGAATTAAAATCCTCTCATCATTTATATAGCACTGCATCAGTGACTCAGCAAAGGATGCTCTGCAGTGAATGGGTGCCGTCAGAATGAGAGTCCAAACAGATGATAAAAACATCACAATAATCCACACCACTCCAGTCCATCAGTTAACATCTGGAGAAGACAAATGAATTGTTTTTGTAAGAAACAAATCCATCAAGACGTTCCTCTCACATCAATATCCAGCCACATATTTGTTCAGAGCTTTTGGCTTGTAAATGGATGCCAAAACTTTCACTGGAGAAAGCACTATTATGGATTATGGACTTGTTTTAGTTAAAAGTCTTATTGATGGATTTGTTTCTTACAAATGCAACTTTTGTCTTCACAAGATGTTGGACTGGAGTGATGTGGATTAGTTGGGATGTTTTTATCAGCTGTTTGGACTCTCATTCTGACGGCACCCATTCACTGCAGATAATCTGTTGGTGAGCAAGTGGGTGCAATGTTACATTTCTCCAAACCTGAAGAAGAAACAAACTCATCTACATTTTGGAAAGAGCCTATGTGTGAGCACATTATCAGTAAAAGTTTATTTGTGTGTGAACTATTTGTTTAACAAATGCTGATCAGCTGTAGAGAGTCATGTGTGTCACTAGTTCCATAAAAGTGTGGCTGAGGACAAGATCTATAAATAGCCAAGCTCTCGCCACTGGACACAGAAGAAGCACATATTTGGACATACATGAAGAGGAATGTTACTGCATTCAATGATTTAACCAACAAACACTTTGTTGCTTTTTATTAAAACATTTCCAAGTCCAACACAAGTAACAGTGTCACAGATAGATTAACGCCTGACCAGCACTGATATATTGTGTCAGTTGACAGCACACACACACACACACACACACACTAACCTACATGCAGGTGACCATAATCTGTTTTATTTTCAGTGTACTTACAGTGTGAGTAAAGAGTTAAGCCAGCCTTCGGAGGAAATGCGTGTTGTTGTCCGGTCAGGAAAGCAGACTGCCGTCCTCTCTGTTCATTCAGAGCCAGTGACAGCCGAGTTACTCGTCTGGATCACGGCTCTTTTAATAGCATGTGGCTGAGCGACTGACGGCTCATGCATGTTGTGAATAATCTCAGGCATGTAGAGAGGCATTCAAGGGTACCTTGAGCTTCTTTCTATATTGCATTGTATAAAACTATATATTTTAAGATGTCTTTGGTTAAATTAAATTATACATTCAAGTTTTGAGTAATATTGATTAACTACATATACTTTCCAGTTAGGGTTAGTTATAGGGTTTGGTTTAGGGTTAGTTATATGAGGTAATGCATAACATACTCATTAATACAGTAGGTAGATGTAATATGTAATGTGTACACTGTAAAATAAAGCTTTTTATTGATCGTGCAAATGTAAAATATTGTTAAATTGCACTATTTTTACTGATATATTTTTATATTGTTATTTTATTGATTGTACTTTATAAAAATGTAGCATTTTACAATATTTTACATATGTTTTTATACATGTTGCATGTTATTTTTTTGACAGTGCATATGTAAAATATTGTTAAAATGTACACATTTTATATTTTTTGATAGATTTAAAAAAATATATTTTATTGAAATATTATTGAAATGCACTTTTTTATATATAGATTGTTACATTTTAATTTATTTTTAAGATTTTTAACATTAATTTTAATGATAGTGCATATGTAAAATATTGTTAAAATACAACATTATTTATGCTATTGTACTGAAAAAGAAATAGTCCAGAAAAATGTTTCACTCAGAATTTAAAAGTAAAGTTATCTACAAAGAAACAGCAAACAACACATTGAATATAAACATGAGATTTGTAAATGTTTTTCTTGTAAAGCCTTTATTCATTTTATTTATTTTATTTTACAGTGCACATAAGCAGTTCAACATGTTACAAGATACATTTTTGGGTCACCTGTTTATAAGACCTTCTGGATTACAAAATATATTAAACAGTTCCAAAGTATATATTTCATTTTCAAAAGATTCTGAAGTGCTATATGTAAGCAAAACACTTTAATTCAGCAAAGATCAAATTAAATTAAACTAAATTAAAAAAGAAAACCAAGAAATTAATATTCCCTTTGAGTTATTGAGAGAAACTTTATTGATTCAGTCAATAAACGATAAAAAGAAGCAATATCCCATAAATTAAGCAACATTCTCTTAAATATTTACATATTGTATAGAAGCGAATGATGTTAACTGCAAAGATGAACCTCGCTCGTAGCAGGAAAGCATTGAGAAAGGTTTACATGTTTATTTAAATAATTTCCCAACTGCATTACTATTTCTTTCTTTTTCTTTTTCTTTTTTAACCCAGATGCCATCCTTTTGTACTGAATTGTTCAGTATTGTCCACAGGGTGGAAATCAATTGGCTCAGGGACCGTCCTGCTCTCGCTCTCTGAACTCTCGCGAGAGAAAATGAAATTCCAGCAGCTCGCGACGCGACCTCCCTCCATTGGGAAAGCTCGAGCGCGTCTGAGGGGAGAGAAAACAGCCCCTCGTTAGCCTGGAAAAGCTTCGAAACTGCGCCTTTATCGCAGCTCACGTATCCGTGAGGTTCGAGCTAAGACATGCGCGGTACCGTTGGAGGATACCACGTCAGGTTCCCCGAACATTGGGATCGTTAACGCTCCGTTAAACGAGCTGAGGGAGAGGCTTCATTAGCGAGCTAACTGACGCTAGCAGCGAACTGCGTGAAAACTTCGAGCCGTAGAGAGAATTTGCCATTGGGATTGAAAACCAGGATACCTCACCAGAGGTTTTTTTTTTCTTTCGTCTTCTTCTATCGCTTCCTAGACAGTTCAGCTTCATTTAACCGGAGGAAGACGTTAAGTAATCGCTTTGTTTACCGCTTGCACAATTCCAGCATTGATTCGCGCAGAAATGAGATTAGAGAGTCGCTTTGTGAGGCCAGGCCATGAACTCAAAACACTGAGCAGGCCTGTTAACTAGAGATCTGCTTATATAAACTACCCGTTTGACTGCTGGAGAGGAGATTCGAGGAAGAAAAAGCTGCTGTTACCGGTCATGTTTTACGTGAAGACCGTGTCAAGAATCGGATGAAAGAGCATCGGGATTATTACTCTCTGTTTTGTTTCCGTTGCTGGGATTTGATACGCGCACAAATATATGAATAAGATGTCTAGTGCTAAGGAAAACACGTGTAGGAAATTTCAAGCGAACATTTTCAACAAAAGCAAATGTCAGAACTGCTTCAAGCCTCGAGAGCTGCATCTGCTGACGGACCAGGATCTGAATCAGGTATGAACGCCTCGATCCGGTTATATCAATTCGAATCCGTTCGTGTGAACGGGTAAAAGCGAAATGGCTCGTTCGAAAAAAAAAAAAATACTGTTTGTTGTGTAGAGACTTATTGATTGCACGTAGACAGTGATTTCCATTAGCTGACAGTGCTTTATCGATCAATTTGCAGTGACCACTAAACAGCCTTGTAGGCTCATTTTGTTTAGAAAGGATTTGTCTTGTTAACTCTAAACTGGTGATATTTTAGGGTTTTGACGAGGCTTTTTACATTGTGGTTCGTGCTGGTATATTTTATTTTTATTTTTCGTGATCTTAAAGGATGTTTGTGACAGATCTAATTTATTTACTCTATATGTGTTTTCAGTTGCGCTAAAGTGGCACGGTTGGAACGCTGTATTGACCAATCAGAAGTCAGCAGAGGGATATTCCTGTTTGCTGATTGGTCAGAACCGCGTTCCAGCCGTTCTGTAATCTCTGTCCGCTGCTCCGCTTCAATCACATTAAAAAAATAAATTCTGCACAGAATTGTTCATTTATGTATTCAAGTATGCCAATTAATTGGTTTAATGAGTCTTAATGAAATGTGTGTTCCGAATTTTCATATATGTAGTATCCTTTAATATAACTGTAAATTAGACTGTATTTCTTGAATCAAAGTTGAATCACTCTTGAAATGATTTTGTTTCAATTTGCTGACAGATTGTCTAAAGGTTTTTTTTTTTTTTATGTAGATCTTTTAAAAAATTTAGAATGGTTTTAGAAGTATTTTGTTAGACTTCTACAACCAGTGAACACTAAAGTGTTACAGCAACTAACATTTTTTTCAATCATATTTTGACATTAAAGGTCGGTCACAATTCAGATTACTATATTTACAATATGGCTATATTTAACAACCACATTTATCATTGTACTGTACATTGGCTGTATGCAAAAACATTCCATTTAAATATTTCTGAGATGCAAGAAGGCATTATTTTTTGCAAAAGGAGACGTTAAATTGTAAGTTGAAGGTGGTCAGAACCAGCCTGGGGTGCATTATCCAAAAGCATATTTAGCTAAATGTGGTCGTTAGTTCCATTGAACTCATAGAAATGGCGGAATTTGCAACGCTTTTGGGAAATGTGCCCCAGAGCATTTCCAAACCTTGTCAGGATTACAGGTACGTTAGAACTTCGCTGCTAGAGATTGAGAAATAATTGGCCATGTCTGTGTGTTTTTTAATGTGTGTGATGTGAGTCCATTTCTTAAAAATCCAACGTATTTTCCCCCCTCTAATTATCTTATTCGGTGAAAGCAAGCTTTGGTTGATTGCATGAAAATACAAACTGTGACCATGTTTCCATATGAGCTCTTAAAAGAGAATGAATGAGAGGAAAAGTTTGGGACCATAAGGGCCTGTTGTGTTTTTTTTTTTAATTGATCCCATACTCTTCAGAGCTGTCGAGCAACGTCAGCATCCTCCAGCATGTGTGTGTTGTGGTTTGAGTGCGATTACCAATGGTTAACCCATTCTGTGCCAGATTCATGAGTCATTGTTATGGATTATATCCCTCACTAATCCCGCTAAAATTACCCAAGATCCATTACTAAATCAAACCCTTTTGGGCTCTGGTGTTATGCAACAGTCATCTTCAGACATTCAGTTCAGGATTTCTTTATCTCTGTTTTACAACAGGATTACCAAATATTCACATTAGACTCAAACCATACATTTAGAGCAAGTGCATTCTCCAATTTTAATATGAAATGGAAATTAAAGCGATTGTTCAGCCATTGTGAGTGCAACTCATTCCTGAAAGCTCTCATTCCCTCCGTTGAAAGTCAATCAAAGCTTTGACACTCCAAGTTCATAAAAATAATGAAATATAATTCAGTTCCAGAATTTATTTAGGCTTTTATTCATATAAAAAAATTGATCCACACATGTACCTAGAGCTCATTGAATATGGTCAAACTTCGTGCTTGATGTGAACTACGTAAATTTATGAAAGCTCAAACTGAGATCAGAAACTCCATGTGTCACATGTGCCATTTGTTCACAGATCAAATCTAATGTTCATGCATCATATTTTCTGTTTCTGTGGCACAGCAGAATATTCCAGTCCCAATTGTTTGCCTCAATTTTGCCAAGAATGCCTTGAGCATTTTGAAATGTTTGTCTTATTCTTATTGATTAGTAAATAACTGTCAAATGTAGTTTACCTTCATAGTTTTCCGATTTCAGAGACGGTGCCTCTTAGGGCTTGTTCCTGAATCTGACACAATTGCTCCCTTAGTTTGGTTTGTTTTGGCATATATGAACACAACAGTTATGCTTGGATCTGCATCAAAACGGAACAAAAAAATCAATCAAGAGATCTCCTGAAATGAGGTGGTCTTGGTCCGATTGAAAACCCAACTCTGGAGCAGTTCGGTTTTGAAAAAAAAAAACGCAAACCGCAAAAAGCAATCCCAACTCAATGTACCAGGCTTCATCGTCAAACCATCTTTATTAATGACGCTATGATGAACAACGTTAACTGGTGCATTCTGACCAGTGTTGGGAAAGTTCACTTTCTACATGAACTAGTTCAAAGTTCAATTCACAAATTTTAAAATGAACTATTCAGTTCATAGTTCAAACTACAAAATTTTGAACTAATTTCACTAAGTTCCAAAAATGAACTAGTTCATAGTTCTTTTTTTCCATATGTTGCTGTGAGCTATTATTTTTCAAAATTATTACCACAGCCCATTCGCTTGTTAAGTCTGACGTCACGTAGCAGCGCTTCTGTGTCCAAATGCTCTATCAGTTACCACGAGAAAACAACAAAAGGTGCTAATATAAACTCACAATGTGATACAATACTAGCAAAAAAGTAATAATCTTAACCTTTAACTCCATACAGAAGTCCCAGATAGCCAGACAATGAAAATATAAATATAAAAAAATATATAAAAATTATTTGTGTTTGGGACACTGTGAGCACGGAGACTGTAGTGTATACCGTAAGTTTGAAAGCGTTTAGCTTAAATTATTAATATGAATAAACAGTGCTCATAAACGGCTGCTGGTGTAGTATTCTCAAGTGAAGCGAGTTGAGGCTTGGACCCGGAAGCAGCGCTTCTTACGTCATCACTTAACAACCGAATATAGAATCAGAGACAGCAATTATTTTATCAGTTTTAACAATGAAGCTATGCGTCAGATTTCATCTTCATATCCAATTTTGAATCCTTATCCAACCAGGGATTACATTAGCATTGAGGGGACAGCATTTCCCCATTGTTTCTTTAATGCTTTGTCTCCCATTCTCACCGACCTTGTCATAAACATCATAAAATTATTTTAAATGATCATACGCCTGCTTGCTACATGCTGCTGTTGCCTCCATGCTTTTTTTTTTATTTTTATTTTGAAGACGCGTCATGCATGCGGTGGATGGCAGTGCGACACTGGTGGTGTTGCCAGATTTGGTGTTTTTCCGCTACATATTAAGACCCGTTTACGGTGTGTTTTAGCCGTGTTTACGCCTGGAAGGCTCTATCGAAATCTGGCACCCTATTGAACGAAGTTAACCTGAGAGAGCGTGCCGTTCACAGACACCAGAATGAACGAGTTGACAGTAACGTTCATCAGGCATTAATACAGCACATTCAATTCACGTTCGTCCAAAATATGAACGAGTTCATAAACTATCGTTCAGTGAACGCGTTCAGGCACAACACTGATTCTGACCAATGAGAGGACAGTTTTACTTCCATGTGACTTGTATACACACTTTTTGATACGCTTTTAAATGTTGCTGTGTTAATGCAAGAAATCAAGAAAGCAACATTGTAACAGTTGAAGTTCCGGCTTCGTAACAAAGCAAATGTTGTAACAATTCGAAAATTAAACTTAATTTTAATAGCTAGAAGTTTAACAATTGTAGATCTGTGAAATGTATACGTTAAAAATATGTAAAGAATTGAGTCACCTTATCTGTTCCTCTGTGTAATTTACAGAGGAAGTTAAACGCTACAGTACACGTTAGATGTTTAAGTCAAATGGTTCCTTTCAGGAAATGTTGGCAGCACATAGTCATTTACTTACCCCGGGGGGTAAAAGGCTTTCAAAATACTGTAATCTTCACAGACTCATTCCTTTAAGAATGCTCTTGAATTCTCTCAAGGCTGTCCAGAGCGAGCTCAGTGGAATTGACTCTATGGAAACATACTTTATAAGCATTTCCTCTTGAAACTCTAGCTCTATGCAAGCTTACCATATCATATTTCCATATATGTTCTTGTATGTGTTTTGACGTGAAACAACTAAAACCTTTCAATGGCAGTGTGTATATGTATATAAAACATATTAAAGCTAACATTTTCAGAAAACCTAACAGTTCCAGAAGCTTTAAATATGTTTTTTTTTTTTTTTTTTTGGTGAAGGTGGATTGTATTAGTATTGCTCTGTCCTCTGACTCTTCGTCAAAGATTTAATTTTGTTCTTAAATTTCTCACATTTTCGATACACTGCATTGCACCTGAAGAAGCAGTGGCTAAATGAAAAAGCAATCAAGCATAGAGTCTATTAAAAGAGATGTAGCTCATATGGGATAAGGTTTTTATTAGCTTTACAGGAGCAGATGAAAAAAAAAAATTCTGATTTTGAAAGCAAGACTCAAGAAATTAAATTGCTAGAATATATTACAGTTTCCTCCTGATGGAATCGGAATCATACATGTATTGCATTTTCCTTTAAACTCTAGCTCGCATGTTAAAAATGGAAACTTGGTTCAAGTGGCTTGAAGCGTCCCAGTGTGATTCCCATGCAGAAGGAGGTCTGCTGTGAGCAGGCGGAGCGGGGGCTTGTGAAAGGAAGTGCGTGTTGGGAAAGTGGAGCAGAGTTTCCCAGAGGTCGCTCCCACTTCTGAAGCCGCGGTTGGGCCCGGGGTGGGCGTTGGGTTTGTTTAGGTGGGGGTAGAAGGTCAGGGTGAGTGCGTCCAGGGGATGCAGGGATAAAGTGGACCACTGGGAGCTGGCCGCCCTCAGGATTCAGCCTGGGAGGAAATTGGGAGTTAAACGTGATGCGGCCGGTGGGGCCGTAGGGTTAGACGTGAAGCTGGAGAGAGGAAGGAAAGCGCAGGGGTGTGCCACTGCTCACATGCTGGAGTCACAGCTGTGTTTTGTTTTGCTTCCAATCCCCCACCTCTTCCAGAGAGGAAAACGGCTAAATTTGGTCCCCAGGTATCCTCTGTTTTTTTTAAAGAGGTATTTATGGGTACTTATGGGGAGGACTGGGAGGAAAAAAAATCGATGCACTGCTATTTCTTTCTTCAGTGATTCTTTTATTGTATTATTCTTGTCTTAACAACAGGACAAAGCATAGGATATGTCAAAATATGTGTGTGCATTTGTGTGAATGAAGCCTGTCAGACCTGCTGCTGTCTGTGATGCTATCAGTAATAGTCAAACAGCAATAATGATCCGAAAAAGAGGCAGTGACCTGTCTGCTCTTTGTCTGGAGGCTTTACAGAGAAACATCAAGCACTCTCAGACACTGAGAGCACTTTTTGTTTGTTGCTTGTATTGCATTTTTGTTCTCCTTCATTTGCTATACTGTACATGTTTAAGTTGTATTTAATAATTCTTAACATACAATTGTTTTAATTGTATTATTAAATTTGTGATTTTGAGTACTTATAATCATACAAGTAATTTAATAAAAAAAAGCTAATTTATGTTAAATGTTGGTAAATGAATTCAAGAATTAATTAGGAAAATTTTTGTTTGGAACTGGATCGAATCTTGAGGTGCCTAAAGATTCCCAAGTCAAGTTATGTCACTTGTACAATGCAGATTGTGTCAAAGCAGCTTCAGAGTTATAAAAAGAAAAATAGCAAAATCAGTACCATAACCTGAACTATGAAGAAACCTCTCTGTTAGAGGTCGACCGATATATCGGGCCGATATTTGCATTTTTTTAATAAATCGGCATTGGGCGATATCCATGTTTAGCAGCGCCGATTTAAAGTCAGGCACCTCGGATTAGAATGCACTTTAGATGTTCTGTGTCATTTATACCAAACAAAAATGTTGTTGGTTGCTAGAGTGTTTGCAGCACTACTATTTTTTTTTATACATTTCATTTTTTATATTTTTCAGTTTAATTGATTTTTATTTATAAATTGTATTTATTGTATTTAAATGTATATTTAAGTTTACATTTATGTTCCAACAAACTTGAAAAATTCTGCTTGATAAATGCTCTAAAACTTATGTAAATGATTGACAAATTCAGCAGCACATATCGGCCATCGGCTGACCCTGACCTCTAAACATCGGCATGGCTATGAGAAAACCTAAAACACCTCTAGTCTCTGTCAATAGTCAAGATGATATTAGGCTCATTCTACTATTAATGTATAATGTATTTTTATTAGGCAGCCTATTATAATTCGGCTATCAAACTGCCCATCTATTTCACTTCAGCACCGCATTTCACACACACACACACACACACACATGCGCGCGCGCGCGCAAAGGAGGAATAGAGCCTGTAGTCAGTGAAGAAGTTGTCCGCTTTGACTCGGATAACTCGTTAAATCAATGAAATGAAAGTGACAGAAAACAAGGAGTTGGTGTCCCACACATTTAATAGCTGATAAACGGCAACGGGCTCTTCTCAAACATGAGAGATTAACTCTTTCTTGGTGTCCTCTTAAAGACTGATCACTTAAAGCGTTAGTTCACTCAAAAATGAAAATTTATGTAATTAATAACTCACCCACATTTCATTCCAAACCAGTAAGACCTCCGTTTATCTTCGGAACACAGTTTAAGATATTTTAGATTTAGTCCGAGAGCTCTCAGTCCCTCCATTGAAGCTGTGTGTACGGTCTACTGTCCATGTCCAGAAAGGAAAGAAAAACATCATCAAAGTAGTCCATGTGACATCAGAGGGTCAGTTAGAATATTTTGAAGCATCGAAAATACATTCTTGCTTGGCTTGGTGTTCATCTTCAGTTCTCTCTTCACAGCAGTTCAGTCAGTGTACAGTTTGAGTAAATGAATTACTCCGGGATATTGGTTTGTTTGAACTCAGAGGGAGTGTCAGCCACATTAAAAAAGTTAACAGCTTAGTCATTTGTGGATTAATGCGTATTGGAGACGCGAACCATTTTAAACGATTCAGTTCGATTTGGTGAATTGGTTCAAAAAGATCCGGTTACATCCAGTGATTCGTTCGCAAACCGGATATCACAAACTGCTTTGTTTTGAACTCTCTCACACAGACACGGAAGCAAAGACAATGATGAATGAAGTCATAGTTTTTGCTATTTTTGGACCAAAATGTATTTTTCGATGCTTCAAAAAATTCTAACTGACCCTCTGATGTCACATGGACTACTTTGATGATGTTTTCTTACCTTTCTGGCTTCAATGGATGGACTGAGAGCTCTCGGACTAAATCTAAAATATCTTAAACTGTGTTCCGATGATAAATGGAGGTCTTACTGGTTTGGAACGACATGAGGGTGAGTTGTTAATTTTTGGGTGAATTATCCCTTTAAAGACTGATCGCTTAACTTAAAACACTCACTATGTGGTGATGACAGAGAAGGACTACGTGAGAACCACTATGAAAAGGTTCGCTCCAGTGGCTTGTTATTTTCATGCATACCGCAGTATAATATGATGCATGCAAAAAAAAACAGTTTTGGCCGTTACAAAGTCCCCATCCTCAAACAGACGTACATCATCTGCAGATATAAGGTATTTCATTGCACTTTAACAAGTAATCTGAACGGCCTGTATATGTGCAATATTTTAACGAGCGTTTACTGAGTTTAATGCCACAGTTATGTTAGATGTCTGTCTTGTTTCTGTGGCGGTGCATCGAGCTAGTCATGAGGCACGCGGCCCAGAGTGCTGTATGACTGATGCATACTTTATATTTTACTTTATATTTTACGCGTTCGTTTATGTCCAATATTAGTGTTAAACTGATGGACTTTAAATGAAATCTACTATTGATTTTCAGCACTGAATGATTTTGCAGAACATTAGACTGATCACTTCCGTGCACAGATGCGGCAGATTTTTCACAGGACGCGTGATATGACAGCTGCCTCCAACTATATATGAACTAGCTGTTTTAATTTAAATACAGTATTTTTATATTCAACGTTAGTTTATCAGTATTTTTGAAAGTATATTTTTTTGATTATTGGTGATTCCATAGGCTGGGTTTAAAAGACCAAATAGTTATGCTATGACAAGAACAAAGAGTCTCTCTCTTGCTCCACACATGCATGATAATATCATGTATCGTCAATCTCAAGGGATGACGTTATGAAAAATGACCATATCGCACAACACTACTATGAAGACGTGTCAGGTTCTTCTGTAAGGACAGTAGTGTCATTATTTAGCTTAAGCTAATGGATAATATTACAACATCAGTCTTTCCTGGTCCTTTTTTTGTATTCATGCATGGGTAAAAAAATATTCAAGTCATGAATTTAAGGTCGTTGCATTCAGTGAGAATGTGTGACGCTGCTTAATAACACTGCGTTTTTAACCTTTGAGGCAAACATCTGCTTTAAAGTGAAGCTATATTAACTTGCCTAGTCCTGCTTAGCTGTGTCTAAACTTGCATCTGTAGCTAACACTTTAAAAGTGGTTATGTTAGTCCTTCAAAATCATCCAAATCAAACCACAAATAGTTTCTTTGACTCAAACATGTAGTTGGTACCTTGATTTAATTATACATGTTGATTTTGTTGCAGGCCAAGCCGATCTATGGCGGATGGCTGTGTTTGGCTCCAGAGGGGACGGACTTCGACAATCCCATGCAGAGATCCCGGGTAAGAGGGCATGACGTTATTTGTGTGAAAGTTTGGCGTCTGTTTGCATTCGTGTCTTGGCACTGTACACAAATAAAGCTTGTCTAGTGTGTAATCAGGGGTGTGGGATACTGCATTTGCTCCTGTTGATTAATCACTCAAAACTTTGTATTAGAGCTGTCAAGTTAGAGCTTTAATTTGATGTGATGAATTGGTAACGCTTAAGTATAACTATACACTTATAAAGTACTAACAAATAATGAACACGCTGTTAGTTTATAGCAGTGTTAATTTTCACAGACATTTTTCTAGTTTTAGTTTTTATCTTGAGACGATAAGGCTTAATAGTCTTAGTCACATTTTAGTCATTTGAGTTTTTAATGGTTTTAGTCAATGAAAAGTTATTGCATTTTTGTAAACTTTAAGTCATTACTTTTAGTCAAATTGCAGTTACCGACATTTGCTTTGGTAGCTATTTTATATGTAGTTCTCAAACAAAAATAGCCTTATTCTTCTCTCTTTAGACCAAATCAATTAAGCTTATGAGAAATTTGAATCAAGCACTGAATAAAAACTTAATAAATGATGACAGTTTTTATCTTTGGGTAAATCATCCCTTTAAACAGTAGGGAAAAGCAAGTAACTTTATAAAATTATAGTTGTTCATATATAATATAGATAATATATATAATTTAAATTTTTTGAAAAAGAAGCACCATAAGACAAATGAAAGACAAATTTTTATATTTTTATTTTATTTTTTAGATACAGTAGGTTTACTTGCCGTACATTTAACACATTTTGTTGGATAACATTAATGACACGGATAGGTATTTAATTAATGCTGTCCCTTTAAGACGGAAGGCATCCTTGTAACACTGACACACGTTCAGTTTTCACCCATCTGTTTACATTCACTTAATCCATAACCGAATGTATTTACGTGAGATACTCTACACACGGTAGACATTTGGACTGCTGTGTGTGTATTTGAGCACTAAGAACTGATTGTGCGCTGTATATGAGATCTGAGGAAGTGGAGCGTGCCTTTCCCACCTTCACTAACTTCAAGTTAATCAACAACGAGTTGTGACTCCCGGGGAAAAACAGGACGTCTGCTCACCTGATCCCTACCCATTCAGATGCTAAGGCCATTGTTTCAGATCACTAGTTCACATTTTGGTAGCCTGTCAACCCACTGAGACTAGATATGTGAACGACTCTTATCCGATTGCAATCCAATGACAGGACGCACATTTTGAAGGACAAGACAGTAGACTATAGGATGTATTTTGAATTTCCGGTAGTCCTCAAATAATATTATAGTCCTGTCTCGTCTTATTAACGAAGACGCGGCATAAACGTCACGTCTTGGTCATAGAAAAAATGTTTATTCATATTTTTCGTCCTTGTCTTCATTGAGGAAATTAAGTTTATATATTGTTATCCCTAAATTTGTTAAAGGATTATTTCACCCCAAAATAAAATTAGCCTGTTTTATACTCGCCCTTTAGGCATCCCATTTTTACCCCCCAGGGCCGTGTGAGATATGTTTTATTATGGATGCGCTTGCTTTATTTGATGTGTTTTGGACGGTTGAACATTACTACAATGATAGAGCGTAGAAGTGCCAGGCCAATTTTTTATTTAACTCCAATTGGATTTGTTAAACGAATACTTTTTTGTATTATTTGTAAATACTTTTTAAATGTATAGTTATACTTAAATGTGACCAATTCAAAATCATTTAAGTTTAATGGCTTATCTGAAAAATCGAGAGCAGAAAATGGATGGAGATGATTGAAAAAGATAAAATGATCGGTCCAGAAGTTAGTTAAAGACATCTTGATTAAAAATAAAAAAACTGAAATGCATGCACGTGTGAATTGTTTACAATACGATCAATAACATGCATTTAGAAATTGGATTTAATTTTCATTTAATTGAAATGTAAATGGAAATTAACCTATAGACAGAGTATGCATTTATGAATAACATTACTAATCTTTCCTTTCAATACAGAAATGGCAGCGGCGATTCTTTGTTCTCTATGAACACGGCTGCTTGCGCTTCGCTCTGGATGAATCGGTAAGCTGTCTGTTCTTTACATCTCACACAATTGCACATCAGTGATCAAATGCATAGCTGAGAGATTACATTTGTTCTCTTCAGAGCTGCCCTAACCAAACCTTAGTGGAATCCTCTCCAATAAAAAAAAACAACATAACCATTCCTGAACTAATATAATCCAAGAAAAGTTTGTTGCTCCATCAGCAGCTCAGAGATGAGAAATGCTGAGGGAGTCCATGGGATGTGAACCAGCAGAACACGGTCCTGTGTTTAATGAGAGTCCGCCTCAGCCTGTTTGTTTCACAGGAATGTGACATGGGTGACCAAATTAGCTGCCTGATCTGCCCGGAGATTACAGCGTTTGTGTGTAAACAGTGAGGCCCACACACAGGCTCAGTGCTAGTGCAGATTCCCACCGGACCCTCGACTCCCGACGCTTAGGTTGCTTACTACAGCAATGCCCATTATCGCCATGCAATTCATCATTCTGCATTGCAACACGAGGCAGAAGGTTGGAGTCGCATCATTGTGTGAGATGGCTGAGGGAGGCCATTGTTTTTATTTCCAGTGAGTGGTGAGGACAGTCCAAACTAGTTCAGGGTACTACAGAGTTTCCTGCTATTGTTTTGCTTTGAAAATGCTGTCAGCTCTGTCGTCTTTATAGTCTTTTCATCTGTGCTGGGAGTTTCAGGAAATATTGTTAAATTAGGTCAAGAAAAAAAGACTCTTCAGAGTATGGATATAAGCCAGAATGCTTTGGCAACCGTTTTTTTTTATTTTTTATATATATATATATATATAAATATGCTTAGGGTTAATTAGTAGGACTCTAACTTTGTTTAGCATGTTATGGTATTGAAATGCTGTGTCTTTAGTAAAGGTGGTTGCATTACAACAATTGAACTGATATTTGAGCGCATGACACACTAGCTCACTTCTAAGAGGCTAAATGGATTTTCGTGAATGTCTTAATTGATTTTTCTCTTCTCTCCTGGGAATCTTCTCATACCACAGATCCTGTTTTACTTCTTTATAGTAAGAGATACTGTTTCCGTAGTGAACATTCCTTTCACCCTGGTTCATTGGTGAAACGGGCACCTACATTTTTTCAATAAGGAACCCGTACATACATTTCACTTCAGTTTCCAGCCGAATTAACACTAGTGGCCTATTCACACAGATTATGATCACAGTGGCGGATTATCAATTAAATAAAGACTTATTTTAATAATTTTTCTTGCACAATACTATGTTAGGAGCTCTAAACACTTTTTTCCATAGTGCATTTGCAAACATTCATTTTGATGTTTGCGTCACATAACCAACTCCATATGTTTGTCTTTTCTGAGGAAGTAAACTTGCTCGGTAGCTCACCCGGTGCAGCTCTGCACTTGTGATGTGAAGTGCTCTGTATGAGTTTGTCAAACACAAGTCGCGATTAAAAGAACTTAGACTTAGAAGCAAGTTAAAGTCACATGACTGCTTGAGCAAATGTGTTTTTAACTCATTTGCACTATAAGTATTGGCTTGGGGGTCGGATTATGCTATTTTCAAAATTCGAGAGCATTAACCTTTCAGCATATTTCATTTTTGAGAACCGAACACACTTTTAGTGTTGAGAAACATTTAAGCAGCAGTGTAATTTTATTTTAAAGAAAAGTCATGATAGGAATGTTTTTCCATTTGAAACTACATTGGTTCTTTTATGGCTAGTTTTTAGTTATATAATGGTTTGCTATGTATAGTGTGAACTTGAGTTGAGCTTAAGGAAAGCTCAAGTGTGCTCATTGCACTCCAGACTCTGTTGTAATCATATCCCAGTATGGTTGTAGTTGTTTTAAAACACATGAACTCTCTAAACCCATAACTTGTCAGTTGCATAAAGAGAGTCAGCCGGTAAGTAGCCATTCATCTAGCTTCACTAGTGACTCGTATAAACATGATGTGCGTTCAGCTGCGGTCTTGAAGCAAAGTATTTTAATTGTCAGACTGAGATGTTCTTAAAGTGGAGTCTGCGCTCAGGATTGCGTTTCCCCCCAATATGCCCTTATTAGGAGAAACTGCTGAGGACTGTGGGTGACGGTGCTAAACTCTGAGAACGTTAACCCCCTGAAACCACATCGAAATGTTAAATATGCTTTGAGATTCTCATTCTGCTGAGAGCTTTGCCACAACACCTAGAGAAAACCAACTTGACAGAATAAAGCAGAGTTTGTTTCAGACGCAGGTTTATTGTACACGGTACATCAAGCGACCCCACATTTGGCTTGGTTTTTCAGTCCTCTGATCATCTGAGATCCACTGGAGTTCACCGATTGCTTTAGACAGAAGGGGCTGCCGTTTGCCAGGTGTTGAATATGAAATGCGTCTGTTTTACAGCCCTCGGGTGTTTCTGAGCCGGAAGATTCACATAGGTGTGTTTTAACAGAGCGCATGGCACGTCTGGGCACATATGTGCTGTAAAATAAGAAGAGTTACATGAAAATGGAGCAACTTTAGGATTGTGCCACTTACGTTCGCAATAAAACAGTTGTTGTGACCCAAAACATTGCTATCACTCTTAAAAACTTGTCATTCTGGCTGTTTTTGTTGTAATCTGCCCTTATCAACATATGGGAAACTGTTGAGCTTTGCATCATGGCCTGTTAGTATTTTCTTGTAAATCGTTTTCCAATAGTTTTTGTTTTATACAACTTTGAAACATCATTTAGTTTAGTTCATATGGCTCATGGGCTGTATTTAAAGTATCCGAAAGTGAAGTGAAATCTAAAATATAGCTGCAAGCAGCGATGTCGGGCTCAAGCCATCAGTGCAACGCCATCCCGGTGGCATCGGGAAAACTGTGCCCAGCGGGCATAAGCATTTACAGTAACCCTCTGACAATCAAGTTTTAAGGAATGCGGCAGTTAAAGGGTTAATCCGACCAATCTAGACTTTGAAATCACATACACAGAACAATATATATAACTTTAGTAACACATTATTTTTATATTTATAAAAAAATGTATAAGGTGTGCATTATAGCTGACACCTATATGAACACATTACAATTGTTTTGTGACTGCAAGTCTTTCTTCTCAAATGCTATTGAGCTTCAAATTTGCATTTGAGCCCATGTGAAAAAGTAGCAAATTTACATATGACTTACAGTTTGTTGTAATAAATATCAAACATTCAAATTAATTGTGCATTATAGCTGTCACCTAGATGAACAATTACAGTTGTTTTTGTAAGTAATTCTCTTCAAATGCTACTGACGTTAGAAAAGTGTATAACAATATCACATGTAACTTTAGAGACCGTCCCTAAATTTGAGACTCTTGAATGTCCAATGTCAAGACAGCTTTATGCCTTTTTTTTTTTTTTCTTTAGTTTTCTTTTCTCTGTGTCGGATTGCTGATGTCCTATACCCAGGCATAGATGTCCATCCATCAATTACGAACGGATGGGAGAATGGCGCATGTTTTTTTTTTTTTTTTTTTTTTTTTTTTTTTGAGCAACTGGGATGGTGCCCCCTCTGGGAGTTGGTGCCCTACGAAGACTGCATACTCTGCATATAGGGAGTGGTGGTACTATCTGGAAGATATATTCCTCAAACCATCGTACAAGAGGAGGTGATGCTAATCCTTGAAGAATCGCTCAAAAGCTATTTAAGTGTACAGTTTCCTTTTATTGCATCTTTAAATAAATATTTCTGAATTCTGAATCAAACTGGGTTGGGTTTATTTATTTATTTTATGAGACAACTGAGACTTTAATCTCCTTTGTAATATATGTGCTTTTAATTAAACCAAGAACAATTTATTTATAGATGTATTACTGCTTAATAATGACTATTATTAAGGGAAAAGGCTTTATAATCATGAAATATTTACTAATGCTTAGCTAATGAGTGCAGTTATTATAAAGTGTTACCAATGCATTTACTAATGTTAACAAATTAGACATTATTTTACAGTGTTACCAAATCCTTAAATAATTTATTAGTGTTTTGTAATGATTTTAATTACCTATAAGCATTTGTGAAATAATTTTGCTTGCATTGCAGCTTTATCTGTCAGTTGAAGAGTTTTACTGTTACATCCATGAGATTAATACATGTCATGTCACAGAATGTCATAGGTCAGTATCAAATGAGTTTGAAATTATTATTTGCAGCACAAATAAGGATTATTAGGATGTTTTTAAATCCCTAAAACTGTCAGAAAAGGATAAGGCCTAAGAGATTTCTTAACCTGTAATGAAAGGAAAAAAAACGCCACCATTAGCAACAACAAAAACAATAACAATTTAAAATACAGATTTTTTTTCCTGATTATTAAAGGGATGATTAGGTCTCTCTCTCTCTCTCTCTCTCTCTCTCTCTCTCTGCCAGACAGCCCCTCCCTACAATCCACACACACTGTCAATCACCAAAAATTCACAGTCACCAACCCCCACCCACCACCAGGATGGTCCTGTCCTTACCTTCCGGGGGGGGGTCTGCTGCGCCCCTGCCTTCGTCTTCAGGCAGGAAATGCAGATTCGCTACCCTCGGATTACGAACCATGGACGGGGCCTTCCGCCAAAGAAATTTATATTTGTGCTCGCTGAGCTGTCAATAAATGTATGCTTCGTACATTCCTCTATCTCCCGAGTCTTTCTGGTAGAAATATAATGATATGCGTTCAACAAGGTAGCCCAATAACCCAAACGACATAACAGGCAACGCCCCTGACACTCCCGAAGAAGAAAAAAACACCAACTTATATGTTTATGTTGGGCGACTCAGTCAGGCGCTCGCTCACTCAGTACGCGCTGAAGGCTCGTTGCAAAACGGCCAATGCGTTTAACAGACCAGAAAAAAGAAGATCCTCCAGTAACCAACAGGTCTGGTGTTTGGGTGCACTTTGGATTCCCTTTAAGCTATAATGGTGATGGCAAGAGAGTGGTGGATAAAAAAACAACGGTATGTCGCATCTGCAACATGACAGGGTACACCAGCGGGAATACAAAAAAAAAAAAAAAAAAAAAAAACACCAGCGGGAATACTTGAAACATGTCAACTCATTTACGCTGACATCACCTTATTGTGTCAGTATCTGGGAAAAGACGAAAAAAAAGGAGAAACAAGCACGCAACAAACTATCCCTCCAGCATTTAGACACCGGTATTATAGCTTACAGGGAATCCAAAGTGCACCCACACCAGACCTGTTGGTTATTTTAGGATCTTATATTTCTGGTCTGTTAAATGCATTAGACATTTTGCAACGAGCCTTCAGCGCGTGCTGAGTGAGCGAGCGCCTTAGAGGCCGTTCACATATCGCGCCTAAAAACGCATGGAAAACGCTAAGCGCATCTTTCTCCTCCTTTCCAAAGCGCTCGGGCAGAAGCGCTCATGAGGCGTCTGTCTTTGCTAAGCAACAATGACGTGCTCTCTCCATGAGACGCGGAAATTTCAGCGAATGATAAATGGATTTGCAGCTCTAAAAATCGCTTGCAGTAGCTCTGCTACTAAATTTATTTCAAAATTGCAATCCATATACAACTGTGAACAGCTGTTCCTTCATCTTGGCTGAGTTTTCAACGTTGTTACGGGAAAGGATGAAGCTGATTGGTTAGTTCTTGTCACATGACCCGCGGTGCGCTTGCGGCATTCTGAAAAGTTGAGATGTTTTTACATTTTGCTGTATCTAAAACGTACCGAACCGAACCGAACCGTGACATCAGTGTATCGTATCGAACTGAACCGTGAATTTTGTGAACCGTTACACCCCTAATATATATATATATATATATAAAAATTCAAGTGTACAGTTTTCTTTTATTGCATCTTGAAATAAATATTTATGAGTTCTGTGTTTGTTTATTTTATTTATTTTATTTTTTATTTTACATTTTTTTAGGAAGATTACAGCCTTTAATCTCCTCAAAATAAATGTGCATATAAACCATGAACAATTTAATTATAGCTGTATTTATAAAATGCTTACTAAAATATTAATTTTGGGAGAAGGCTATATAAAGCATGAACTGACTATTTACTAATGCTTAGCTAAGAATTGCAGCTATTATGAAGTGTTACCAATGCATTTACTAATGTTAACAATTGAGACATTATTTTAAAGTGTTACCAAATCCTTAAATAATTTAAAAGTGTTTTGTTATGATTTCATTAACCTATAAGCATTTGTGAAATAGTTCTGCTTGCATTACAGCTTAGTCTTCATCTGTGAGCTGAACAGTTTTACTGTTACATCCTTGAGATTATGTAAATTCAAATAAATGTCATGTCACAGGGTGTCAGAGGTCAGTATCAAATGAGTCTGAAATTATTATTTGCAGCACAAATAAGGTTTTTTAGGATTTTTTTTAATCCCTGAAACTGTCAGAAAAGGATAAGGCCTAAGATATTTCTTAAGCTGTAATCAAAACAGCACAATTAACAACAACAACAAAAAAAATAACAATTTAAAAAACAGTTTTTTTTTCTGGTGATTAAAGAGATGTTTAAGTCTCTCTCTCTCTCTCTCTCTCTCTCTCTGTCTGTCTGTCTGCCACTCAGCTCACACCCCTCCCCCACTCACACTCACACACACACACAGTCAGCACTCATACATTCCTCAAACAGAGTGACAGAGTGAGATCAGATGTCTGACAGTTTTTTAATTTTCTTTTAATCATACAGTGCTGTAAAGTCATGAAACTATGCATATTTCCTCAGAATCACTGGTTTTCTAAATGAAAAATGTTTTTTAAAGGTTTGGAAGCTGCAATTTAAAAATAGAAGACGATTAATGTTTCACTTTTTACTGTCATTTCAAAAAATCACCACGACAAAACCGTTCAAGCTAACCAAAATCTGTTCGCAATTTAAGTTCCTCGATGTTTTTTCTTCATGTAGACAAAGTTTTGTGTGTATAGTGTACTTCCCCTGTGAGGAGTATTCATTAATTTTACAACTGTAAAATCTCAAAAATACACATTCAAATCAAAATAGCCGACTTCCTGTTGATCGTAGCTTATGACTGTGAATTAGAAAGTTGTCCGTCTTGATAAGAACAATTTATGTACCAAGTTTGGTGTCTGTAGCTAAAACTAACCCCCCCACTTTTGACAAAAGGTGGCGCTATAGAGTGCCTCTTCCACGCCCTTTTCAAAGCTTTTGCCATGGTTTAGCTATCTTTAATACTGATATCTGTTTCGAGTTTCATGTAAATCTGAGCTTGTTGTCTGCCTAAAAATCACCAGAACAGAACATTCAAGTTTGACACGTTGCCATGGCAACACTATATTAGATATCAATATCCCCACAACAGATTTTCTTCGGCCGTGTTTTGTCATTATTCTGATGAAGTTTGAAGCAAATCAAGTAAAAATAAGATGCTGAATTCAAAGCGTTTTGAAAATGATTGACTTCCTGCTGCCAGTTGGTGGCGCTATAACTTTGACTCCTAATAGTCACATATATACGATCGGTATCATACAACGAACAAACAAATTAAGTTTGATCAAATTCAGGAAATGTATGTGGATGTTATTAGACATTTCCTGTTTCTCATTTCTCGCCATAATTTCAACGCCTCGCCACGGGCAAACCGTTCGAGATATCAAAAATCTCTTCGCAATTTAGCATCCCCAATGTCTTGAGATCGTGTTCACCGAGTTTTGTGGTGAACGGGTGGAGTTCCTCAGAGGAGTATATCAAATTCCAGAGCATGTGTTTTTCATAAAACCCTAAATAGCCAACTTCCTGTTGGGCGGAGCTTATGACATGCAGTGTGAAAGTTGTTTGGTTTGATGAGTTATATATATGTACCAAGTTTCATATGTATACGTGCAAGTATGCATGATATATGGCCCTCAGTACTACAGGGGGCGCTGTAGAGCCCCTGTGCCACGCCCGTGTATCAGACTCTGCCCGGCCCTAATGGCCGCAGGTTCCAAGGTGTGTGCCAATTTTCAAGAGTTTTTGAGTATGTTAAGGACCCCAAAAGCCCCCGAAACCTTGGAAAAAAATTAGAAGAATAAAGAAAAAAAAAAAAAAAAATAATAATCCTAAGGAAAACAATAGGGCTCTCGCCCTCCAGGCTTGAGCCCTAAATAATGGTTTACCCAACAATGAAAGTTTTTTTGATCCAAATCTGCATGCATCCATTTGGTTTTTCTGCATTACGCAGCCCTTTCCATACATCGAAAGGCTCCAGAAACTACCGTTTTTGGCTGGACTGTTGCTTTAAGATGGTGACAGTGGTTATAGAGGACCTCATTCACTGATCTTTGTTTTAACTAGAACATAAAGCCATTAAAAAATCTTTCATTAAACAAGGAATCAGTTTTCATTCTGTATTTGACTGCAGTTTAATTATTTACAATGCAGGATAAACTGGCAAGTGAGCATAACGTTTTGAGTTTTATTACAGTTCTAAAAAAAGCTGAGCATAGCAAAACAATGAAAGGATGCGAGATTTGATGTGTTTTGGAATAAAAACCACATTAGTGTGAAAAGATTGAAAGGCGGTCTTAACAAACAAACTCTTTGTTTCCGATAAGCCATTGATTCACTGCCGTGATGCATGTTTACGAAGTCATTATGATGGATTCATTAACAGTAGCACGCATTAGCGTATGGCCCAGGCCATTGCTGTAATTCAAAGGGCCTGTGACTGTATTTTTATGCGTGGGCCCCTTGTCCCCGCAGGGCAGATGTGTGAGGACCTCAGAGGGACAACATTCCCCCTGATGACAGGCCTGCTTCAAGCTATTTGCTCTTCCTGTTTTTCTTTTCTTTTTTTTCCTGCATTGCCTCATATTTTCCTCTCTTATCTGAAGACGATGACTTAAAGACTCCCCCCCCCCCCCCCCCAACACAAGCGAGTCCAAAGACCTAAATGAACCGCTTTCGAACTTTAGCACACATAGCTCAAATGATTTGTGCGCTTGTGGCTACTGGCATTTTTACAGGAATCTATGCTACAGTTTTGGGTTAGTTCTTGAATGGCCTTCTGGATAAAATAATATGAAATTAGTAAACCGATACGTCTAGGTTTCTATCATGATTTGTGGTGGAACAAAGGGATAAAAATGTCCCGTTTTGTGTTTTCGGGGGCTGCGGACGAAGTGACGTGAACCTCTTTGTTGTTGTGTTCATATTCTGCCGGTTTCTCGTTACCCGGATTTCTTTCCCTCCGCAGAACTCACTCTGTAGTGAAACAGAAACACTGCTGCAGTTTATAACTGTGACGCACTGTAATTGCCATATTTGGCATTCCCTGGAGTTTACTGGCAGCTTTTAATAAAGCTAGATCACTTAAAATGGCCATAAAAGGATTCAGGAAAAGACGGCACCTGTTTTACATCTCGAGTCTGCAGAACGTCTGATAACAGCCCGGGCAGAAGTTGCGAGATGTCAGAGTGTGAATCTCTGGATCTTAACACTGAAGGAATCTCAGTCCAGTGCTTTTAAAGAAACGGTTCACCCCAAAAAATCAAGCCATTAAATGCTTGTTCTCATAGCTCGTTCCAAACCTGTTTGACTTAGTCTTTCTCAAGCTCCATAATAGCAAGAAAGGACCACATGCACAGAATTGTCATACTTTTGTGAAACTGTGATGCATTTTATTTTTCAGGATTTACAGATGAATAGTTAGCTCAAAGAACATTTGACAGAAATCTTAATACCTTTACCGTTGCCTTCAATCAATTTAATGTGTCCTTGATGAATATAAGTATTTAAAACAACCTACTATCCCCAACATTTTGAATGGTTTTGTACTTGTTGATCTGTGTGAAGTACCCGTGTATCATGAGTCCTGAGCCACTGAGGTCACTGAACACTTCTGACAGTGTTCGTATTGTTGATGTGGGACTGTAATGGATCTGCTGTCATTAGACCAGCTGCTGGGGGTCCAGTGCAGCTTTAATGCATGACGTGACCGGCCTCTCAAAGCAGGAATAAATAAAGGCATGTTTCCATTGACATGTTTGGTACGGGATGATGGTGGCAGGCTTGGAGCATCAGCACTACTACAGTAATGATCAAGGCTGGTCCCAGCACTGATTTAATGATATGAGAAATATATCAGTGGCATACATGTTTACTCAGAAACTGTTGCTCGAGAGCAAGCTACTTCAGCAGCAAGTGAGGTTAAATCACAAAAGATCATAATATATATTTTACTCATTCCTAGATATGTGAAGTATCCACATCTGAGCCGTTACTGTCTCTGTCTGACCAAAATTAATCTGAACGCACTGTTAACTTGTCATGTATTGTCCCATACAGCCAAGTACTCTACCGCAAGGGACGGTCAATATGAACCTGTGCACTGATGTGATCGACGCCGAGGCCAGGACCGGTCAGAAGAACGCTCTGTGCATCATCACGCCGGAGCAGGAGTACTACATACGAGGAGACAACAAGGAGATCATCAATGGGTATGTGACGTGTTCAGGAGTCAGTCTCCTCACCGATGGGACAGGAGATGAGCTTGACCTCTTCTGTCTTTCTCCAGGTGGAGTGAACAGCTAGTGGTTTATCCAAGAACCAACAAGCAAAATCAAAAGAAGAAACGCAAAGTGGAACCAGCAACCTCACAGGTACCTTATGATTGAAACCTGCGTTTTATTTGTACCAAATTCAAACAGATTTTTTATTTTCCTGAAGTTTCTGGATTGTGGTTTTATTGGATTTTAATAATCAAAACTGATGTCTAATTAGTAGAATACAATTTTTTTTATTATTTAATACAATATTATCAAAAACTATGTAAATCAAATGAATGCATAAACAATTTCTTTAATCTGAAACAATTAAATCAATTCCTTTTCGGTTTAGCAAAGAAAGTGATGCACAACAGTTTAACTGTAAAAATGGGACCCATTATGCCCCTTATTACAAGATGTAAATTAAGTCTCTGACGTGCCCAGAGTTTGTATGTGAAGTTTTAGCTCAAAATACCCAACATATAATTTTTTATAGCTTGTTTAATTACAACTGTTAGTGTATGAGCCAAAACGCTTTTTTTTTTTCCTTTGACCCTTTAAATGGAAATGAGCTGGTGTTCCCGACCTCCTTTTCAGAAGAGGGCGGAGCTTCAGAGTCCTGCGCACTGGCAACAACAAACAATCTCGTGCACTG
This sequence comes from Carassius auratus, assembly GCF_003368295.1. Classification (NCBI taxonomy): domain Eukaryota; kingdom Metazoa; phylum Chordata; class Actinopteri; order Cypriniformes; family Cyprinidae; genus Carassius; species Carassius auratus. Next base: position 17,675,678 of record NC_039254.1, read on the forward strand.
AAACTGTCAGAAACTCACGTTGCTTTCATATGCTTTTTATAACTACCACTTTGCGTAAATCCAGCATTGAAATGATCCTCGTTTGTGAGGTAGTCCGGTGTAAAATGATTGGCATGACTCTGTTTTTCCAGAATATTTCCTTCGACAATGAAACTTAATCACAGTGTCCGTAGCGGCTCAGAAAGAGGGGGTCGGCGGAGCTACGATGTTCATTGGTGAATCCAAAAACGCAACTCTTGTAATGCCTCTCTGGAATCGCTTGTTCTGAGAGACTGTTTATGATTTATTGGGACTCTAAAAAAAAAAAAAAAAAGAGTGGGTGGATTTTTACCATTACAGGCTGGTTGTTTTCACACACAGCAGTCACACAACTGTGTTAAAAAGTGATTCCGTGACATTCAGCGTCATACAATAAATTCAGTTTTATGACTGAATTCTATGAGTCAGTCCAGGTTTTTATTGAGACAAACAGCGAGTAATGAAACCATGGGAGTTTTGTGCTTGATTTCAGGAACCAGGCCCGGCAAAGGTAGCGGTGACCGGCTCAGGCATCCCAGAAGCAGAGAAGACTCCAGACTCCAGTTCTATCATATGGCAGGAGGAGCTGCAAAGCAGAGAGGCGGATGTGTCCCAGACGTGGTCCACCAGCGAGATGCAGCCTCTCGGCTCACCGCTGCCCTCCGCAGGTGTGGCAGACATTCGACAGTTGATTTAACACTTTATTTTGATGTGATTTTGATTTCTCAGCCCAAATCAATTTGAGTTTAATTAGTAAGCACATCATCTAAGTAATTAAATGAATTCAAATGTCAAAATAAGTCACTCTTCTCCATTGCACTCTATAGGTGAGTGGTCGATGGTGAGCCGGAGCTCGGATCAGAGCTCAGTGAACGGTGACGAGGTGGACCGAAGCGGGCTCTCCTTCCACTCGGCTGCTTCCCAGCACTCTCATGACCCCCTGTCGCCCACGGGCAGCTCGTCCAGCCGGCACAGTGCAGAGATGGGGGGCGTCCCGCGCTGCCTGTCTCCGGCTCCTAGCGACCCCTTCCCATCAGGCAGCAGCCTGCTGTCCAACGGTTCCCACATCAGCGGCTCCATGAGTTCTCTAGACTCGGATGCCAGCGGCAGCACCGTCACTAGCACCGACAGCCACCCGGCTGAACCTTTCGGACGTGCGCACCGCGCTCTGTCCCGCCGTGCAGAAGCCGAGACCCGCAAACCGGAGAAACGGAGTCGCCTGCGCAGTCCGGAAAGACAAGAGTCAGTGTTCAGCCCAGAGAGAAGGTGAGCGCAGGCCGTTCCCTCACAAACTTGCTCTCTGCGTCTCCTTTTAAGGCATGCTGATTACACTCGGCGTATAACAGGCAGAAAACCACATGTGCCTTATTAGGTCAAACTGTTTAGCAACATGCTTTTGTCATGGAATAATGGAGGTCATTAGATCGGCGCCCTGCTGTAAACAGTCAGTAAACATCACTGCTTTCCCAGTTCTGTCTTATTTTTGATTACATTTTGTTATAATGTCCAAAGGAATTACATAACCCAGATTCTGTTTTTGCTTTTTAATTGTTTAATTTAATTTTAAATCTACTGAATTTATATTATTTAATAATTTATTACAATTTTAACAATAATAGGGACCTTTGATATAACACATAACACTTATTTTCCCACCCAAGCGTTTATAATAAATGCAATTAAATTAAATTATTATAAATAGCTTAAATTGTGCTGATAACTGTAATCTAAATAATTCGTTTTTAATTTAAAATAAAAATAATTAGTATAAACTATCCAAGTTATAGTTATCAGTACAATCTCTTATTTAAAAACAGAAGGCCCTCACATCTGGGATTTTCAGGGTTTATTTTAGTTAAACAAACCTATAAAAAGTTACTTTTACACAATTTAGTTCAATTTGATGTACTAGAATAACTAATTCTGAATTAAAAAATCAATACAAATGTTTGTAGACATAAACCAAAAGTGCAAAAACTAAACGTACAATATAAATATAAAAACTGATTCATGATATTTATAATTCTATTATAGCATCTCACTGACACACTGGGGATTTGATCAGACACCATCATCTAACATGCACATTATTTTCATGTTAATAAATTGTAAAAAGAGACATTTCTTTAATCCAATGAAAGAAAGAAGGTCTCCGAGTCCTGAGCCTATGTTCAGATGAAACGTATAAGATGCATTTACTACTGAATTAACAGGATAAATGCTGCTGTTTTAAAGAGCTCCCATCAACCCTCTGAGGTCAAAGCCCTCGAGAGCGGCATCTCAAACAACATCTCTGACGCACTTAAGACGGCTCGCGTTTCTTCTTCTGACAAGCATAGATGAGCAGCACTGAAGAATTCATAGAGAAAGAACGGAACGCTCTCTACTCTGGTTTAATTTGGGTTTATGGGAATTGTGCCACTTTGTACCCAGTAGCCAATGAGGCTGTGAGCAGTCATGTGACACACATACCTCACCGACTGGCTTTCTTGTTTCCTTTTAAGGAGGCTGACAATGCAGTGCAGAACCCAAATAAGGGCAAAATTTGAACGAATTTATTTAATATTTTCCGACATGGTTTTGTGAACTGAATTCCTGACTGTATGTCGGGAAATGTTTGTGTGTGTGGGGTCATCAAAACCAGGACTCAAAGTAAAAATATGCAATAAAACTACACAAAATCATAGACTTGAAATTACTAATAGATACTGAGCAGTAAGAAATTATGTTTTAGTGCACTTTTTATTATTTTTTTTTGGTTCATCCAGTTTACTGATGGTCTCCCTACGAGCATTGAGAGAGCATGTGTGAAAACATTGCTTGAATCCAGAGGCATATGAAGCCTGAAACTGCAGAATGCACTGAATTGTCTCTGTTATGATCTCTCTCTGTTTCTGCGCTCTTAGTGGGCGCTCGAATGTGATTGAGAAGCTGGAGGCGTTGGAGCTGGAGCACGCTGAGAGAATGGAGGTGGAGGAGAGATGCAGTGGAGTCCGACAGGGCCGCAGTGAAATGAGACGCTTCCAGCGGGAGGTAATGTATACTCACCCCAAACCCCCAGTGTTTATATCCACAGACACAGCCGGCTCTGTCATCATGCACTTCCTGGAGACCCCGTCTCCTCACGCGAGCTCTCGATGTGAATGTGGCCAAAACTTGGACTCCCTAGAAACTCAGCGTTTAAAGTTTTATAGTCCTCTTAAAGGGATAGTTCACCCAAAAATGATCATTCAGTCACCATTTACTCACATACGTTGTTCCAAACTCGGATGAGTTTCTTTCTTCTGTTGAACTTTAGTTAAGATATTTTGGTAACCAAACAGTTGTTGGCAGCCATTGACTCCCATAGTATGGGAAACGGTATTCTTTAAATTATCATCTTGTGTTTCGGGGAAGAAAGACACTTACACATGTTTGGAATGACATGAGGGTGAGTAAATGATGACGGAATTTCCATTTTTATGTGAACTATCCTTTCAAAGCAAAACAGAAAAGATGACCTAATGATTTTTTTTTTTTTTTAGAAAACGTTCAGCTGTTTTTTGGCTCTTGCACGCATGACCTTTTGTTTCAATTAATTTCCAGTTTCCATTATGTGCACAGATTCCCCTGACAGTTTCTTTCCTTTCTCAGCCTTGTGCCTTGGGCCGAATAAATTTCTTTGACAAAATTTATAGTCGCCACGTCTCCTTTACATCATGGTTTATAGAGCTGCGGCATCTTGTCAGGGTCTTGTTTTTTTTGGTTTTGCTTCCCTCAAAAAATTAAATTAATTAAATTTATATATTTAAATATTTATTTTTTTGTCATTTAGTGTTTGTAGATCTGGCCCAAAAAAATAATTCCTCCAGAAAATTACACAGATTCAAGGTTCCATATGTTTTTTTTTATTTCTGTACTAAAGCGTATAAGTACTATTACATGTTTGCACGTATTTTGGCTTAGTTTACCTACTTCTCTAAAAAACAGTGCTGCTGCCAGTTGTTGTACATTTAAATGCATGTTCCTATGTGTGGGGAATATCTGTTTTTGTTTTGTCTGTGACTCCGCCCACTGCCATTTTTAGTTTCCGTTTCCATGTTGTCAGTTGTCGGAAAATACAGCGTACTTCAGTCATGTAAGCAAGTAAACAAACTGGCTCAGAAATAACAGATTCTACCCAACCTAAAAAAAAAAAAACTCTGCTTCCATCTAAAAATCTCTGACCAGAGGCATATTCCACAAATAAATCAACTCATCAACTTACAGAGTAAGGCTCGTTGTCTTTAAAGGGTTAGTTCACCTAAAAATCTAAATTATGTCGTTAATAACTCAACCTCATGTCGCCAAACCTCTGAGACCTCCGTTCATCTCCAGAACACAGTTTAAGATATTTTAGATTTAGTCCGAGAGCTTTCTGTCCCTCCATTGAAGCTGTGTGTACGGTCTACTGTCAATGTCCAGAAAGGGAAGAAAAACATCATTAAAGTAGTCACGAGCCGAGCCAGATAACGAACGAACGATTGACTCGTTCTCGAGTCAAGAACCGGTTGCATCAGTTTTTTTGGATCACCAGTAGTTCTTTTGGTGTTCATCTTCAGTTTTCTCTTCACAGCAGTTCAGTCAGTGTACTGTTTGAGTAAATGCATTACTCCGGGATATTGGTTTGTTTAAACTCAGAGGGAGTGTCAGCCACATTAAAAAAGTTAACAGCTTAAGTCATTTGTGGATTAATGCGTATTGGAGACGCGAACAGTTTAAAACGATTCAGTTCGATTTGGTGAACTGGTTCAAGAAGATCCGGTTACATCGAATGATTCGTTCACGAACCGGATATTACAAACTGCTTTGTTTTGAACTCTCTCACAACAGACACGGAAGAGAAGACAATGCTGAATAAAGTTATAGTTTTTGCTATTTTTGGACCAAAATGTGTTTTCGATTCTTCAAATTCTAACTGTCCCTCTGATGTCACATGGACTACTTTGATGATGTTTTTCTTACCTTTCTGGACATGGACAGGAGGTCTCAGAGGTTTGACGACATGAGGTTGAGTTATTAATGACATAATTTAGATTTTTGGGTGAACTAACCCTTTAAGTGTCAACTGAAAGACAACTCATTTTCAAGAAACATCTAAAGACTCGTATTTTTCGCCAGCACTTGCTGAAAAACCTGGCTATGTGTTCTGTACTAGACTAACGGAGACTTGTCATTGCACTTGTCTACTGTTCTTGTTCTCTTGTTGTTCTGATTGCTTCAAAGTCGCTTTGAATAAAAGCGTCTGCTAAATGATTAAATGTAAATGTGAACTGAGCTTGTTTCTACTGCGTATCCTCAATCTGGCAACCCAGATGTTTTGAACACCGCCAGTATTTTAAATTTGGACTGCAGTACCCACTTCAACCACTAGCTGTCAATATTACATACTACACCTTGAAGGGATAGTTCATCCAAAAAAAAATTAATTCTGTTATTACTTGCCTTCATGTGGTTCCAAACCCGTAAGACCTCATCTTCGGAAGACACAAACGAAGATATTTTTTATGCATCCCGTGAGCTCTCTGACCTTCCCACAAACAGCAAGTGTCGAAACACAATAAAGGTCCAGAAACGTAGAAAGGACAATAATGCATGTGACATCAGGGGTTTAAACCGTAATTTTACAAAGCCACGAGAATACTAGCAAACAATTGAACAATAATGACTTTATTCAACAATTTGTCTCCTCCGCGTCACACTGGCGCCATTAAAATAAGTCTGCTGCACACATGCCTACTGGTCGTGTTAGTATAAGTTCACTTTCCTTTGTGTCTGTTTCCACTTACGCTGGTTCAGTGCAAGGATTGGTGGTTTTTCTCAACAATGTGCGCAATAGAGATTTTGATCAAGCCTCTTGTTTTAATGACATTCTTTACTGATAGTATCGTCCATTCGCTGCGTAGGGTTTTAAGAGTGTGTGATCATTGACGGAGCACACACAGTATTTGTTTCGCAAGCCAAAGTGCTCTGAATAATAACAAGGATTATTGTTACTGACGCATCTGTCAGTGTAACCAAGGCTCAAGTTGAATCTAAAATGAAGCTGAGAGCTTCTCAGGCTGAAGATTGTTATTGTTTGTGCTGCTCTCAAGGTTTTGATGTGTTACTGGTGTTTTCTGCCTCGGACTCGAAGGCAGTTTAACTGTTTATGAAGCCTCTCTGCTGTGGAGGTCAGTGATCCTCACAGTGTCGGTCAAGTATTGATGATATTCTACAGCAGATGGACCTAATTATGCATCTCTGTCCTCAGACATCAGGCAAAACATCTTCAGCGAATCGATAAACAAGTCCACAAACACTTTAACATTTGATTTAACCCTTTAATAGATGCTAATAAATGACTAAGGCAGTCTGAATGGATGCATGTTGGTCAATGTTGGTTATATATCGGAAATTATATAATGCATGCATTACATTTAGTTTTCCTTTGCCGTCATTTAATGCATTACACTAATTTAATGAGAATCTTAAATGTGATCTTTTGCAAATGTTTTGTTTTTAAATGCATTTCACAGAAATGTAGACTACCTTTCAAAATATTTTAAATTCATTTTGATTATTCATGCTTTTATTCAGCAAGGCAGCATTAAATCGATCAGAATTGACAGTAAAGATGTTCTCGAAAGATTTAATGTATTTTTCAAATAAAGATTTCTGTTTTAGTTCTTTTGAACTTTCCATTTATCAAAGAATCCTGAAAAATAAAACGTGTCATAGTTTCCACAGAAATATGAAGCGGCACAACAGATTTTCTACACTGAAAATGGTGAAAATTATCTCGAGCAGCAAATCAGCATTTTATAATGATTTCTGAAGATCATGTGACACTGAAGACTGGAGGAATGATGCTGAAAATACAGCTTTGAATCTCAGGAATAAATTACATTTTACAATATATTCTCATAGAAAGCACTTGTTTTCAATTATAATATTTAACTATTTTTTTTACAACACATCTAATCAAATAATTGCAGCCTTGGTGAGCATAAGAGACTTCGTTTAAAAAATAAATCTAAAATCTTACTGACTCTATCTTGTGAACGCTAGTGTATAGCATTTCAATACTAGCCATTTAGTGGTTTTCAGACTACATGGAAAACATTATTGACTTTCAGATATCGAGAGATTAGTGGTTTTCTTGTAGATTGCTTGACTTCCATCAAGTAAGCAATAGTGATGTTCCCTTCCCTGTATTCTGCGCACTAAAACATCCTAAAGAGTAATTCATCTTCTGTTTCTTTCACACATTCAGGAGCAGAAGATGGACCCGGCCCAGGGTTTAGACTTCCATCCCTCCACCCTGCCGCCTCTGAGACGAGCCAAATCACTGGACCGCAGGACCACCGAATCAGTCATGACCGTAAGACAGATCCATCTCTCAGCATCACTCAGCCTTTTCCATTATGATCAGCCATCATTGTGTGTGAGCTGAACCGCTGTCAGATCCTCCACAGTGGCTCTGTTGTTCTCTGAGGTTCAAAGGTTAAAGAGAGCAGCAGCAGGATTTGGCATGATTTGAAGGAAAAGACGGACTACTGTTTGGGAATATTTCAGACAGCATGATATAAAGAACATCTCTATTTACACAGACTTTAGCATCAGATGGAGGAAAGAAATCACTCATTGCTGCTTTTTAATGCATTGTACGGACTACAGTGATGTCATCCGGTGTCCTTTTTTTATTGGCATCTTTATTATTTTAAATAACATTATTGTGCCATACTTCATGTATTGCATAAAAGCTTTTGTCAGAAGTCATCTGGTGTGACCAACACGCAGAAAGAATTCTGGTGACGCTCAGACTCAGTAAATTACATAAAGTTGAGGTTGTAAAAGTCATTTGGTAATCGTTATCATTTAATAATTCCAAGAAAAAATCTACAGGGAAATGTATTTTTTTTTTTTTAGCTGATTCTAAAGGGTTTAAATACGTTTAGTATAGTTAACTAAAACTAAAATCATAAAAATAAAACAACTTTAACTAAATTAAATATAATAAAAAAAAACTAAAATCAACACTGAAATAACAATAAATAAAAATGTATATAGAAAAAGTAATAATAAAAAAAGATTATAAAAAAATCTATATAATTGTAAAAACTATAATTACAAATGTATAAACTATAATTAAAATGAAAAGGAAAATATAAAAAAATTCAAGATTTTAATAAAAACTTTAATAGTATGTAGATTAATAAAACTTAACATGAACATGGAAAATACAAAAATTCTAATAAAAAGTCCAATAGTATATCAATTTTAGTTTTTATTTTCAAATTAACATGAAAATAAAAAAGGAAAAAAATATATAAATGCAAATGGCAAATATAAAATAAATTACTTTATTAAATATTAATTAAAAGCAATAATACAAAATCAGTAATACTAAAGTAACACTGATGAACAAGTGTTAAACTATATATATATAAATTGTCTTTGACCCTTGAACCTTTCTGCTGGTATCTCCACTCAGACTAATCCTGGTCGCCCTCTTGTTTCTCTGTGCTATTTGTGTACTTCTTTGTTGTAAGTCCTCAGACGTCGTGTTCCTCGGGGTGTCACGTGTTCCTCTCTCCTGCACAGGTCATCTCCAGCTCGCCGTGTGTATGGAGAGCAGTCCTTATCTCTCTCTCTGAGTGTGTGTGTGTGTGTGTGTGTGTCCAGCACTCTTAAACACAAAAGCCTGTCGTGTTGCTCCTCAGCGAGCTGTGAAGTACAGATGCTGTGAACTGGCATGTGGAGTGTGTTTCTCCGGTCTGTGACTGGAAGAACAGCGGGTAAAATAAGTTTTGAACACGTCATATGTATATATATTTCTAAAGGTGCTGTTGACATCATGACATTTTCACCAGATGTCAGTAACCAGTGCTTCCTGCAGGTATGAAATAGACTAAAATATTGTTATTATTATTATGTCACATGTATTGAAATTCATTTTAATTACAAAGGCTAGTATTACAATTAATTACATATTGATATTATGCATTGTTAATTTATGCAAAATCACAGCGTTTAAATTTTAGAGCCTCAGTGAATGGGACAGATTTTACTATTAAAATCTATACATTGAATAATATCAAATGTCATGTCAACAGCACCTTTAGAAATATATTCACTGAGAAAAATGGTGATGTGTTCAAAACTTATTTTACCCAGGGACTGTCAAGTCAAGTAGTCCAGAAAAACACCCTGGCTTGCATCTTTTTATGTCACCCAAGAGTGTCAAAGAGCAGAAAGGGCTTGTTGACGTGTGTGTAGAAATGAAGACGCTCAGCAGCGGCTGTTCTTCACTCGGCTCACCTGACATTCATCCGATCCGCTCCTCATGCATGAAGATCTGTGTGATCACACACCACACACACCTAGCTCCACTGCTTCTGTTTATATTTACAACCGTTTCTCTTTGGATTACAGCCAGACCTGCTGAACTTCAAGAAGGGTTGGATGGTGAAACTTGATGAGCAGGGCCAGGTGAGGTTATGTTTCTGTGTAAACAATTAACAAAAATAATCTCTCACTGATTAGATCTGACACTAGTGGATGGAAATTAAATCCTGAATCCAAGTGCTGGGAAACAAAAGTGTTGAATATTCAGTGCTTTCACAGCAGTGGGAAATAAATACATAGACATATATATAAAAGAATTGCAAAAATTACTGAATATAGTGCTTTTTAGTTTGATAGTTGTTTCCTAAAAAAAAAAAAAAAAAAAAATATATATATATATAAAAATCTTTCAGTGCTATTATTTTTAGGTGTTATTGCTGTTTTGTTAATCTTTCATTATATTAATAATAATAAAACCAGTTATTATTAATATTTATAGTAACAACAATAATAAATTCAAATTATTTCATACTTGTTATAAAATATAATATAATGTTTATGGTGATGCAACACAATTTTATTTGCATTTAGCCAAAAACTAAAATTGTATTTAATTATAAAATGATATAATTTAGTTTAGTATGAAAAGTTTATTTAATAATAAATTAGAAAAATTTAATGATGCATTAATTGGTTATGGAAATAGACATTTAAATGGTGGCTGTAATAATTTGTTTTAATGACAGATTTATTCAAATATACATTAATAAGGAAGATTTACAAAATATTTTTACAATATATTTTGGTGCATCGCTAGGATTGCATCATTTATTATTACATAATTTCCTGTAAGTCTTACATATTATAAAGCTGTGGCTTAACAAAAAATAAAAAACATCATATTTAGCAGTGAAATTCCTCTAATTTGCTTCTATATTTGATGTTCAGTGTTTACAGAACAAGTTCTTTGTGTTAAATGCATCAAAGTTGTTCAGCTCAAATGGCCCTGACTCAAAGCGTTGATGCTTTTAAAGGGCAGAGGACACTTTGATTGCACTGCAGCAATAGGTCAAAGTTGAAAGGATAGAGTCTCTCCACTTTATCACCTTGGTCTTTAAAGAAGTATAAATGTCTTAAAACCAACCCGTCTGTACATCAGACACATGCAGGATCCTCCCAGACCAAGAGCTCGCTCCAATATGATCAGTTTCATTTTTATCTGCGTTATATTTGATCTGTTTGCTATTTTATTATGTGTGTTTTAGTGGAAGAAGTATTGGTTTGTGCTGACAGATCACAGTCTACGATACTACAAAGATTCTATTGCTGAAGAGGTAAGTCACAATGTTTTTCCTCCAGATGTTCATTTGGCAATCAGGCTCATTTCTGTAATGATAACTGAATCAGAGTTCTTTGTTTTATTTCAACAGGCGTCTGATCTGGATGGAGAGATTGATCTCAGCACATGCTATAATGTTACAGAATATCAAGCTCAACGGAACTATGGCTTCCAGATCCATGTAAGTGTGTCTGAAACTTATTTTTATTTAATCTTTTATGCAATGTTATTTTATGGACTTTTTATTCTATAGATGCTTTTTTTTTTTTCGTTTTTTTTTTTTTTTTTTTTTTTTTTTTTTTTATGGACTAATTTTATTTTATGGACCTTTTATTAAAATTTAGTTTTTGAGAGTTTTTATTTTATGGACTTGTTGTTTTTTTCTTTGTTTGTTTTTTAACTTTTTTATGTTGTACTTTATTATAAAACAAATTTATTTTGTTTTCATGGACATTTTAATTTATGGACCTCTTTAATTTTATTTTGTAATTTTTTTTTTTTTTTTTACTTACAGACTTTTTTATTTTTGGTTTTGTTTTATTTTTGGATTTTATTGAGTTTTTATTTCATGGACTTTTATTTTATTTTTTGTCATGGCCTTTTTTATTTATTTATTTATTTTTCATGGACATAAAATTTTAATTTAATGGTCCTTATTATTTTATAGTTTGTTTGTTTTTTCTAATGGACTTTGTTTTACTTTAATTATTTTTGTTTTAAGGAGTTTATATTTCATGGACTTACTATTTTATAGAGACTTTAATTTTATATTTTGTTTTATTTGATGGATTTTTATTTTATATTTTATTTGTCATGTCATGTTATTAATGTTGGTTCTGATGCCTTGTAATGGATTATCCAAGCACTGCAGGGACAGATAGTCCATCTCTTGAATGTGTCTTTTTATTGTTTTCCAAGAGTTTGAGGGATTTATTAACCAGCAGACTCTTCTCATCTGTTTGTGCTCAATGTTTGCTCTCACCAGACTCAAGAGGCGGTGCACACACTCTCCGCAATGACTGCAGGAATACGCCGCAACTGGATCCAAGCGGTTATGAAAAACGTCCGGCCGTCCACTGCACCAGATGTTGCTAGGTGTGTTACCACACATGATGCAGAAGCACAAAATTCGCTTTTAGTCTTTAAATCATTTATGTTGTGCATATAAAATGTCTTGAAACAGCCTGACAGATGAGCACGCTTCCTGCGGCCCGTTTGAGAGTCTCGCCCGTCCTGACATCACTCAGGACTCCCCGTCCTCTGAAGCCTCGGCTGAGCGGGAAGGTGGATTAAAGAAGAGTCGAGCGAGAGAACGGAGGCGAGAAGGACGCTCCAAAACGTTTGACTGGGCCGAGTTTCGCCCCATCGCCCAGGCTCTGGCGCAGCAGAGAGCGCACGAGGCCGACACCTTCCAGGCCGAGCTAGCCGAGAGAAACAAGAGGAGGGAGGAGAGGCGGAGGAGGTACGAGAGCGTCACCGGCTCGTCCTTCGATCCGCCCGCTGATCCCCCAAAGATGGAGTTTGAGAGTGTGGGCGTGGTCCAGGTAGATGCTCCGCCCCCATCGCTGGAGCGGCAGCAGAGAGTGGAGGACGAGATCGAGCAGCATTGGCAGCAGGTGGAGAAGACACCCATCAGGGAGGAGAGGAGGGTGCCTTTGCCCTCCACACACCACAACAGAGACGCATCAGAGCTGGAGAAACTCGTCGAGAGCTACAAAAAAGGGGTTCGGGCTTCAAAATTCACTTTAAACTTGGGCTGTCAAACGATTACACATCAGTTTAGGCTTGGAAAGTACTCCCTTTTTAAAGGAAGTCATTAGGAGATATTGTGTTAGATGAGGAATGTTTTCAAGTCAAATATTACCCAAAATATTAAACTGAAAGTGGTGTTAGGTGGCGGTGAGTCATTTGAATCGTTCATTCAACCGATTCAGTCGAACAAATGATTCTTTCAGAAGTCTTTATGAATGAATCACTGAATCCTTGTTGATTAATTCAGGAACCAATCACAGCTGTGTGTTCAGAAAACAATTCCGCTATGGCTTTGTTTGGAACTGTTTTTGTTTGTGAAACAGCAAAATATTAACAATTGTGTATAAAATTTAGCAGAATATTAAATTCTTGTTTATTGAACTGTTAAAGCAATATAACGTTTGCACTGCTGCAGTTATTGGGAAGAAACTGCACTCTTGCTGGTGTGATATTGATACTATATATATATATATATATATATATATATATATGAGTTTTGTTTTTGCACTCATATGTTGAGTTGTAGGCTTATATAACTGCGTTTTAATAGACTTCACCACACAGTCAGTCGTCCCGAATCGTGTTCATCAGTAACTGCATCAGTGTAAGATGACAGACAGAAATAATGTTCAACAGCCCTAGTTTAAACATCCAGAGTTAAAAAAACAGAAATATGATATGATTCCAGATCCTAACTTCTCTTTGTGCTGTGGACGTTGTTAGGTTGAAGAGCTGAAAGCTCAGTTGGAGAGCTGCCAACAGCATTTAATGGACTCCAATCGGCACAAGCTGGAGCTGGAGGGTCAGCTCAAAAACGCTCTCGAGCATGAACATCAGATCCGTGCTGGTTACATTTCACCGGTAGGCCACATCTATGTCATGTTTTCATGGCGTATTCAGCTAATGCCTGATTGAACACGTTGTGTGTCATTATTAGGAGAAGAACAAACACATGGCTTCCATCTTTATCATCGAAGCTGCAAACGCGCGCTTTGCATGTCTAGAGACTGTTGCATGTAAAAAAAACACTCTACTTAAGATTCCTCTTGCCATGTTCAAGCAAAATGGCTTTAAAAATGTCAGTTACATGCAAGCTCTATTGCATGTTCCAACTTAGAAATGATTAACAATAACTGAACATGAATTAATAAATATTCAATGATGGCATGATGAAATACTCTGAACTTGCAGTGCCCTCCAGATACGTTCATACTCAATGATACACACTTTAAATTACTGGAAAACATTTATAGCATATTTTGTATTACACACTTTACTTAAAACCTTTGTGTATGATTGACTGAAAAGGTATTTGTAATGTATGCTGTAATGCATTAATCATAAATAATTGTAACCAAAGTTAAAATGCATTATAATATTTGAGAACTTGTTTGCCATTTGTTTTAATGCATTTTACTTTCTAAAGGTGTAATAATGAATAGATAAGCATTATATTTTATATATTACTAACGAGATCATACAATGCATTGTACGGAGCATTACAAGACATAATTAATGCATTAAAAATACTTCTATACTACTGATAAAAGTAAAGCGTGACCAATATTTTATTAGTAGTATTTATGTAATGAAAAGTTTTCCATGCCAGATCTCTTGCATATTTGTATTTTCTCAAAAGCATTGAGTATCAGTGTATCTTAAGGGTGTTGAAAATTATTTAAGAATGCATCTTTTGCAGAATAGTGCTGCATGAACATCGACATATGAAAATATGCATGATGTGTTTTATTCATATTTAACATTTATTAATTTCATTTTAACCTTATTCTTGACTTCTTCCATATATGCTATATAATCTGTCTGTGTGTGTTTGTTATGTGTGCGTGTATGTTTGTCTTTAGTGTTTTGTTCAAAATATTGTTGCATTGTCTTCTGAGCTTAATTTGGACTTCTCAATTATTTATTGCAATAAGTAGCTACATTTCCTTTTTTTTTTCTTCTCATTTTCTCTTGTAGTATATCTTTTCAGTATACCAAAATTAAGGCATATATGAATTAAAAGCAAATGTGTGGTGATTTTTATCTTAGGCATGGCATTGTTTCACAAAAGGTGATGCTGTATGTTGAATATCCGTCCAGGACACATTTTCATCTTCACCAGCTAGTTTTAAAGGGTTGTCTTTTACCTATTTATTTATTCAGGTTCGTTATAAACAGACACAGTAGGGGTTGCACAGTAGTTTAGGTTAAATTGTTCCTCAAAAGGCCTGCAGGCTTAACTGGATGGCATGTAACTGTTCTGGCATTCTTAGCTAGCACTAATTTTGCGTTACTTACCCCATGAAACAACTCTTTAACCTTTTAATATGCATGCATTGTTTCGAATTACTAACCTTTTGCCATTTTTTTTTTTTTTTTTAGCATTCTAATGCGCCTTATTCCATGAAAGAAGCTGAATGAAATTACACTCCCTTTAACCTTAATAGATTGATTCGACACAGTTGTTGTAATAAAATGTACATTTACCTCAAATCCTCAACACTGTTAATTATAATCTAGAATTTGATTAGCGTTGTTCATCTGTGCTGACTGTTAACCAACTGTCTGGTCCCCTTTTCCAAGCTGGAGTCCCCTTTGAGTGTTGAGACAGAGCCCCAGATGAAGAGGACTGAACTGGTTAGTTCTCAAGCTCAGAGCTTAACAAAGAAGTACCAGGAAACCAAAGAGATCCTGCAGCTTCAAGAACTGAAAAAGCGCAACATGCAGGCACAGCTTGGCCTTTCTCTCTCACACTGGCCCGCAAAGGAACCTTATCTTTCTGACACCAAAAAACCTGCTACCACCGAGGTCTGTCCCTCAAACCCCATTCAGAAAACGGTCAGCTTCGTGCTTCAGGATAGCGAGGGAAAGATCAGAGAGCTAGAGAGCTTGATAGATGCCAGTGAGCCTCTGACATTAAGAGAGCTGATGAAGCTCATGTTTTTGCATAGCGAATACATTTGGGTAGAAAGTCCTCAAGGACAGGAAAGAAGTGAGTCAGTAGGAGAAATGACGCAGAAACTGTTGGAAAGCCTCAAGAACCAGCAGGAGATTGAGAATGAGACGAGGAAAAGCTTGGAAAAGGCTGGGGACTGTATTCGGGATTATGAAGCTCGTTTGGTCACCATGGAGGACATGTTGGGAAGAGTTCATAGGCAGAAAATGGAGAGTTCGTTGGTATTAAGCTGCTCGAGAGAAGATCCTCTGGATCTGTCGCAGCAGGTGGAGTTGCTCGTGGGCGAAAATGTAGCTTTGAACCAGCGCTATCAAGAAATTATGAACCAGTTGATAGAAGCGGATCGAGAAATAGACAGACTGAAAGCTGAGCTTTTTAGTTTACGTAGCAGTCAGCAATATCCACAATCCAACATGGAACAGGAGCAAGAAAACAAAGAGACCGCCGAGAAAAACGTGTATGAGCGAGAACTCTATGAAAAGTCACAGATGCTACAAGAGGCTCTTATTAAATTGGAAACTCTTGGAAATACTTTGAAAGATACAGAGAAGAGATTGCAACTTAAAGAAGCTACGCTTAGGGGTCTTGGATTTCAGGAGGCAGAGAGTGAAAAAAATGATAAAGAGTTAGATTCGGAGACAGACGACCTCAAGCGCCAATTGGAGGTCCTTCAGTCCCAGCTTTCAGAGAAGGACAAGCAGCTTCAAAATACTGAGCAGGTCTGTAGAGAACTTCAGTCCCAGAATGCGAAACACGAAGAGACAGCAAGGATGTGTAGTCAGATGCTTGTAGATGCTCAGGAGGAAATTAGGACGTTGAAAGAGAAGGCAGGCACTCAAGGTATATTTGGTAGTGAACCAGGAACAGAAATTGGGCACCAAGAATTGGTGCAAAAACTCACAAATGAAGGTGGAATTGAGGAAGTGGTGGAAGAGTTCAAGAGCAGGTCTAAATCTCTTAATCATCTACTTGACATGTTGGTAATAGGCAGTAAGACAGATTTGTCCAACACTGGCATGGACACCAACATTTTGGATGAGAATCAGGCAGGAATGATGGAGATGTTTGAGAGAATGATTCTGCGTAAGGTTTTAGCTGGTTTAGAGGACTGTCGGAAAGGCTCAGAGGTTGAGCAAACCCTAAGGAATGTTGTAGAACGTATGCTAGTGGATAATAAAATGCTGCTGCTTATGAATAAGCTCTCCAATCTCCAAGAATTTCAAAGTGACGCAAAACCTGCATCTTGCACAGACAAAAGCGCTGGATATGGAAATGCACTGATTGAAGATGCAATGAAACCGAATGTTTTGAATCGGTTGCTTGATGATGCTGCCAACCCCTGCGTGATGAAAACTCTCACTGAAGTCATTCAGAAGAAAGTTGCGTTATTGAATCAAACGGCTTCTGCTCTTAGGGAACAAAATAATGAGGAGCTTCACTCCTTGGCTTTGACTGTGTCAAGCTGTGGCTCTCAAAGAACCTGGTCTGAGTATGTTCATGAGGCCATAATGGACATAACATGCATGTTTTTGGTAGTTCTTCAAATGTTGCCAAAGGCAAGACCATCAGACCTGTCTGCGTGTGCAAATTGTGCTGATCTGAGAGCACAACTGGAGTCTGAGAAGCAGTGTATCAGTGTAGCCCACATTCAGATCGAAGGAGAACCAATTGACTCTCTGGACAAGGCCATACAGCTTCAGGACCTGGTGGCCAAGCATAAGAAGGAGATGCGAGAATTAAAGGAGGTGTATGAGCTCGAAGCAGAAAACCTGAGACTGGAAGTGGCCAAGGCTGGTGAGACTCTGAGACTGCGATCCGAGGAAAACGTGAAAGAGATCGACTCTCTGACAGTGTGCATGGAGAACCTGAAGAAGAAGCACGAGATGGAGCGTAAGGACTTAATAGCACGCTTCAATCAAGAGATGGAAGAGCTAATGGATGCTGTCGGTCCTGTCGAACCTGCAACGGATGGCAAGCCAAACACAAGTTCCCTCAAAGTGCGGATCCAAAAACTTGTTTCCCGGCTGTCCGAACTGACTGAAGAAATTAATCTGCGAGATCGGGATGGGGAAGCGGCATTGCTGCGTTTGAAATACCAGAAAGACCTGGAAAACCTAAAGGTCAAGGAGTTCCGTGTCCTTGCTGTTCTCCGTCTGTATTGACTTCATGTGGCAACCCTAAATCTGATCCTTTCCCCTTCTTTTCTCATACTAACCCTGCTTTGTGGTGCTTTGGTCTGGCCTAATATTTCTCACCAGTGATGCATGGCTGCTAACAATAGGTTTGCATGTACAGTTTAATACTAGAGGTATGGATGAGCCAACTGTGTGATGAGAGGAAAATACACCATTCTCTCACTGAAGAAGGCATTTCTAAATGATTCAAGTCCAGTGAAGAACAATTAAGAATCCATTCGTCTGATGTTTTGGAGAATGCATAACTGCATACTCCTTGTGTCAGCAAGTGTGAAAGCTTATGTGGTTCAGCTGGTTGACTTTGATCTGAACTTGTTCTCACACTTAACCTCTTTGCCTGATTAACAGCCAGTGCTCTTTGCATAAATCGCAACTTAACTTTGATAACTGCAAAATGCCAGCTGCTTAACTTAATCAATAACAAATAATGCATGACAATAACTGAATTGTTTTATTTTAAACAATTAAGTACATATGAAAGTATTGGCGAAAGAATTGGCTTTGAAGACAGAGATGATTAAATTGTGTTATGTATTATAACAAATTTAGATAATGAATTATATCAATTAGAGTATTACATTGTTGCATCAACTAAGTAGAACACCTGGCAATTTAAAAAGTCCAAGTACTGAAAAAAAAAAAAAAACGTTTTGCTCCCTGTCACTCGGTTGCCAAAATAATGGGATAATAGAGAAAATTATAATTTCTGTAGTTTTCTTTTATATTTTGTCAGTGTGATGTGACCTTAAGTACCACAGCTCAAGTCAGTTCCTAACTATATAATTTTGTGATGGAAAAAAAAAGTATAAACATACAATTATGAGGCCAGTTTTAAATGGTTTTGGCATTGGTGCAATGGTTTTTAACTTTTTGCTTTTTCTTTATTATTTGCCAAACATAATTATTTACACACATTGTGCTTGGAGTTACAGGAATATTTTCTAATTTCCCCTACTACTATTTTTTTTTCTAATATATTTCATATTCAAAAGAGTGCTTGCAGTTTATAATGAACATTAACGTTTGTTACTTCTTACAATTTATTCAAATTATTTGTTTATATGATTCGATGAAATTAAGATGAAGATTTAAGAAAAAATATAATGAAAAAAAAAAGCTCTGAATGTTAAATTTGTTATCAATATGTGCAACTATAGCCTCATGTTTGTCTCAGACAAAAGAGGAAATTAGATTTTCCAACCAGAGAGGCTGCTCGGAGTAAACAAGTACAGGTGCGGCTGTGATACGGGGACAGGAAGAGTTGGCCTGTAGTGGATCAGGACACAGGCCATGTCCCTGGACACTAGACACTAGTCCTTCAAAAACAATGGCTGAATTCACTCCCCTGTTTCTAGCACAGAGACTAGGGACGTTTAATAAACAGCAGAAATGCATTAAGTTTGCACAGTTTAAAGAGCATTGACAACTCTTGTACTGAAATAAAATTCCATGTTGAAGTATGTTAGCTCTAATCCCGTAAAAGTCTTTACATTCATGGCAGATCTTACAAATATAGAAAAAAATTGAGTTTCTAGTTGTTTTTCAGACGTGGGTCTATATAAATTGAAATTTAAAACGATATGGACAAGTAATGTGGTGCCCCTAAAACATACTTGGATATTTAAGTTGCAAATATTTTAATTTCAATGCATTAAAATGTTAAAGCGAGTGTCTGTAGTCCTAGGTTTCCCTAGTGAAAACAAAATATACTACAATGAGTTTGAAATGTATTTATTTTGTGCTAAGTATACTACACATTTATTTATTTATGTGTTTAATAAAGATAAATTGCAATTGTATTTTTGCTCTACTAAACTTGTAAACCTAGTCTTATAAATTTTAATAACTTATTGTTCGCTTAATGCACTTTAATTGTGCAGAAGTAGTGCTGAATTCCAACTAAAGATATACTGAAATATATTTGATTGAGCTGAAGTGGAACTACTGCAAATATACTTCAGGCACACTTTACATATCTTGCTTTACATATCTTACACAGTCCTTTTAATAGTGATATTAAAACACATTTAAGCATAATATTAAGAAATGTGCATTGTGCAATAAAGAAATGCTCCAAATAAAGTTTAATTATAATTTTATATCAGTCAGTCTTAATTTATGTTGGTTAATATGTTTGAAGTAGTATTAAATAAATGTATTTTAAATGTTTTAATCATGACATAGGACTTTTTTTACCAAATCAAATGCTAGTGCACAACCACAATACTTTTTATCTTGAATTTTAACAGTATATCTACTGCTTCCTTGTTATTTTAACCTGATAAATGTCACCGTCCCGTATACGGGACGCCTAAATTTACTTCAATATATTACAATTATATCCTAATCTAATCATGACAAACTATATATCGTTGGAAAGGTCTAAGACTCCTAAATAGATATTTGACCACGTTTTGTTGTTAAAAAATTATGAAGGAACAGTAAAAGATTAATTTATAAAAAGAGTGCACCTCAAAACATATACATCATAACTGGAGTTCTGACCTTTGTTACAAAAAATCTATTCCGCTTCCTTTTTCCCTATCACATATTTTAGTAATCATCATAAATTATATATCATTTGAAAGCTTATATACTCCAAATTCATCTTATGAAAACCATTTTGAAATCGAACACTGCGTTACCATGGAAATCGTACTTTAAAATCTTTTAGCGTGGTCCTCCCCCTTAGTGGGAGGGGTCATATTCCAAATATATTACGGTCTTTTAGAATCAAAACTTTTCATAATCTTGACAAAATACATATCGTTGGAAAGGTCTGAGTCTCAAGATTCCATATTTGGTGGTTATTTTGTCATAGACATAATATTGAGAGAGAAATTGATACATTTGTGACAAACAAATGCATCCAAAAAATTCAATGGAGTTTCAATGGCCCCCGGTGGCTTTTTGTGGTATAACGCCTAAACAAAATTGCATATGAACCTACATTTTTTTCAGACCAACTTCAAATTTGGAACACAACTTATTTAGACATATGGCTTTAATTTTATAGCAATTTTGGATTAAAACATATTTTATTAAATATTTATTTTATATAAAATATAATAAAAATAAAATAATAAACGTATTTACAGTAAATTTAAACTTCTATAACTTTTTTATGCTTTCATTTTTTAAAATGATTTCACTTCTGCAATAATCTACAGATTGTCTTCTTTAAAAAGAGACCAACCTTTGGTCTGTATTCAAAAGCGTTTTTGATTTATAACAATTTAAGTGTGAATAGTGTACTTCCACGTCTATGTTCAAAAATGGGGGTGACAGTTAAAAGGTTAAAGACTCTTTTGCTGTCTTTTTTTTTTTTTTGATAATAAATTACCATTCTTTTGATATTTTGTATCTAATCCAGTTATATTCATGCATTAAGCCTGGCTAAAGTATCCAAGGTTTTGGGATGAACATTGAATGAACAAACAATCCCATCATGGTGTGTGTATTAGTTTCCTTTGAGAAGCCGTCTCTCACTGGCCTCTGTGTCCCCTTTATGTCATTGTAGGTTATTAATACCTGGCTATGTGCGGACACTCTTCTGTCCACACATCGCTGATCTCTGTCGTCTGTGTAAATGTTGTCCTTGTCATCGTAGAAGTGGACTTGAAACAATCAGAATGAGATGCACTAAATACTGCTTCATGCATTTCCCTACAGGCGACATGTGAACGAGGCTTCGCCACCATGGAAGAGTCTCACCAGAAAGTTATTGATGAGCTGCAGAAAAAGCACCAGCGGGAACTGGAGAAACTGCAAGAGGAGAAAGATAGACTGCTGGCAGAAGAGACCGCAGCCACTATAGCTGGTTAGTAAGATGTAAAGGACCAGGAGAAGGAGTTTTGAATATGATCGTAGGGATCAGATCACATATACGCAGTGTAGAAATGGAAATTCCAGGATCACATGAAAATTCTCAAAAAAATCCATTATCTCTTAAACATAAAATATTAAATTGTGCTGATTTAACTCTTGCGCTTTGCTGAAAATCCTTTACCTAATTTGGTGTTCCCAGTTATAAATGACCAGACTTTTAAATTTGTTTGTAAATATCTTGTTTGTAGGGATGCACGATATTATTGGACCGATATCAGAATTGGCCGATAATGGCTTTAAATGAACATATCGGCATCGCCCGATATAAAAAATTATACCGATATGTCTTGCTGATTAATTTAATTATTGTACATTTAATTCTAACATATAAGTTCTTGTTAAAAACTAACCAAAAGTAATAATTATTTGCTTATAATTTACACACAGGAGAGACTTGTTGTTTCCAAACAAAATTAAATATATCGGCATATCGGATATCGGGAAAAATCGAATGTCATGCACCTCCTACTTATGTTGTATTATCAACAAATCGTTGTTTTATTTCAATTAGCACAGGTTTTGTGTTTCTTTTTGGAAAAAAAATAAATACAAATACAAAACTTAATTGAAAAAGCTGACA
The DNA here is from genome assembly GCF_003368295.1 of Carassius auratus. Taxonomy (NCBI): domain Eukaryota; kingdom Metazoa; phylum Chordata; class Actinopteri; order Cypriniformes; family Cyprinidae; genus Carassius; species Carassius auratus. The sequence goes on from NC_039254.1 coordinate 17,697,754, forward strand.
TAAAATATTTGGTAATAATATAGGCCTAGATCTTTTTTCTAGGTTGGTCATTTTCAGTGTATCAAGGTTGGGAAAAATAAAAAAAAATATTAAAATGAAATTTTTATTTGTTTGTGGTCTGTATGACCAGAAAGTTAGAAAGTTTTAGTCCAGTACCATAATATTAACTAGCATTTCAGGAAAAAGAAAATCCTCACCAGGGTAATAAAGATTAAATGTCTTCGAGAGTTGCATTTCTCAGCAAACGCTTTCAACAAAATTTTGAAGAGTCATTCCTGAATCTGTTTTAGAGTCATTTAATGCCAATTTCTGATTTTAAGACACACTGCGAGATATACATCTGTTAATTATCTTTTTCTTTGATTAGCTATTGAAGCAATGAAGAATGCACATCGGACGGAGCTTGAGCGGGAACTGGAGAAAGCACGCAAGGCCAACAGCAACAATGAAAACGCAGACATAGAGGAAATCCGCAAACAGCACGAGTCAGTTGCTATTCCTTTACGCTATTTCAGCCTCATAATGCAGCGTATTTGCTTTCTTTTGAAAAATAAACTGCCTCTTCAGATTGAATTGCTTGAAATGTGTTTACAAAGCCACATCTCTACCTCGCTTTTCTTTCTGAGTTCACTGTTGGAGCTGTTACACGCAACTAAGTCTTGTGCATTCTGCATATTACAATAATTAAACTGGATAAAGGGTTTAAAGCCTGACTGCATGACTGCCTCCATTGCCAAGTGTGTCCTGGAGCAACGCAGCCTAGATGCCAAATCTGGAGTGATTGCACAGTTTCTTTCTTTGTGTACATGCTTGTAATCTGCCCTCAAGCTCTTGGCTGTACTTCTGTCTAGACTTCAAGACCTTGCTCTTTTATTATCACTTTAAACTGAGAGGATAAATACGTGTGCATTTGTGTTGTAGGGAAGAGCTGGTGTCATACCAGAGGGAGATCGAGGTGTTGTCAGAGCAGTACTCACAGAAGTGCTTAGAAAACGCTCATCTGGCCCAGGCGCTGGAGGCCGAGAGACAGGCGCTCAGACAGTGCCAGCGGGAGAACCAGGAACTCAATGCACACAACCAGGTATCCAGTGATCATTTCACAAAAAAAAAAAAAATATAGCATTAAAGTGTGCTGAAAAATCCAGCATACTTTAAATCCACACCAATCTTTCACTTAGGGCTCTATGATGCCAAATTTTCAAAAGTTTAAGAAATCAAAAGTAGGTCAGTACACTTAAATCAAATGGTGATATAGACTAATGCTGCATGTTCTGTGTGTCTCTGTGTAAACGAATGGCCCAGACGCTCAGTTTCACCTGTTTAAGAGTTTGCCGTCTCACTAAAAGGACATTAATACATAAATATACACACAAAAACAAAACTCTGCACGGCAACCTGTAAAAATAAAAATTCAGTTCAACTTGAGGAAATTGTGACAGAAATATATTACTGTTGTACAGCAAAAAGTAGTCTTACTACCATTACTACTAATAAAAAAAAATTATTTATTATTCAAAAAAAACTTAAATATTAAATTTGGATTATTCAAATATAATTAAGCCATTGAAATGAAATCCAGAAAAATAAACAAGGAACACGCACAAATTATTTTTGAAAAATTTATAATAATAATAATAATAATAATAATAATAAATTAATATACATTTTTTTACACTTTTAATAAATTGTCATTAACTTGTATTAGTTTCATGATTTTAAGAATCCAAAGAATGAAATCTAGAAAAAATAAAATAAATAAATAAATAAATAACTTAATTTGGGGAAGAAAAAAAACTTATTTCACAGGGAACTACAACTAAATAAAATAAAAACAATTTGAATGACAAAAACTATGGCAAATCTATTAACCTTTTCGTCAATTAATGAAAATGAGACAATTAGTTAGGGAGAGAACTGTTATTCTCTTACTCATCTTCTTGTGATTTAACAGACAGATATTAAACAATTATCTCAAATTGTCCATTGTGACGAGTATTCAGTCGGTTATGTATTATATGAATGTAAGCAGAATTTCAGATATGTGTAAGTGTATTGGATCCATGCGTTAGGTCTTAAAGTGACAGTAGCCTAATAAACCTGATACTGTCGGTTTCAAAAAGAGAAAATCACTCTTTACTCATGACTGTATCACTTTAGTATTAATCTGTATTTAGTTCATATCAATGTCTGCTTGAAAGAGTGAAGAAGGACGTAAGCAAATTATTACAAAGAATGCATACACAACCACTGGTCTTCTATTGAAAAGATCCTGTTGTTGTTTCTTAGTTAGAAGTGGTTTTATTTTATTTAAAGACAAAGGCATGTTATATGTATATATCATATTAACAGGTAAATACATTTTCTCCATGAGTATATATTGAATTTAGATAGTTTAGATAAATTAATGAATGCTTTACAGTTTAACATCTAGTCGACTAAAACAGGTCAGATGACTAAAACTAAATGCAGACTAACCACTGCAGGTGTAACCATGTCCTTAGTGCAAATAAATCCACTTCTGATGCATATAAGACCTGATTTTGTCCCTCAAAGTGCTGTTTTATGCTTCTTGTCTGTAATGCAGGAGCTGAACAATCGTCTGGCAGCTGAGATCACGAAGATGCGATCGATGGCGAGCGAAGACGGAGGAGACACTGGCGGGGTCATGCAGGGGAAGGAGCTGTATGAGCTGGAGGTCTGTTTCTTCCCTTCATGCCTCACTCTTTTCCCCACAGCATCCTGGGAATGAAAAGCTCATCCTCTCTCTTGCGTTCACAGGTGATGTTGAGGGTGAAGGAGTCAGAAGTGCAGTATCTGAAGCAGGAGATCAACTCTTTAAAAGATGAGCTACAGAACGCCCAAAGAGTAAGTGCTGCAACTTCATTTATGTTTGAAGAGTAAAAAAAAAAAACAAGAATTGCACAAATAGAATGAATACTTAAATAATAAAAATATTTCATGTTTTATTTAGTAAATACTTATGTATTACAATTGTTTAATGTTATGGTATCAATGCTTCAGAATTATAGGTCAGTGATATTTGATTTTGTAGATATGGTGATAATGTGTTCAAAGAAATGAACTGATTATTGTGCCGATATTTGTAAAATGTATAAATTGGATGGTAAATAATGTTTTTAGTCTTTCCTTCCTACGATGGGCGGCAAAGACTGAGTTAACAGAAAATAAACAAGTATTTTTTGTGTAATGCAGGACTTTTAATTATAAACGGTCCCGAATACATTAGGACTCTTATTTTGAAATGAGAAGCAATTGCACACTTAAACCATCTACAACATAAAACAATATAAATACCGTAACGCAAGACATAATTCATCATCAATAGATCATAATCAGTTGCTTGACATAAATTTGTAATATTCATTGATTGCAAACTGCTATTTTGACTTTGAACATGCAGTGCTCATATTTATTTATAAATTTAAACATCTGTTTTTGTAAGATGGACACACAAAAAATGCATAATTACATAATTGTTTTAAAATTGAAATTAATCAAATGTTTGTTTTCATTCTATCGTGTTGAATCTGTAAATGCAACTATTTTTTTGTACCCAAATTTAAAATCTATGATCAACCCTTTTAAAGAATTTTTGTTTTATTTTTAAGACTTTTTAAGGACCCTGATGAAAGAATGTACACTGATTAACATTAATAACCTGTGCCATGTCTCTTCATAGGATAAAAAATATGCAACCGATAAATATAAGGACATCTACACGGAGCTGAGCATCGTCCGGGCCAAAGCAGAGCGTGATCTGAGCCGACTGCGTGAGCAGCTGCAGCAGGCCCATGATGCACTGGGGGAGCCCTCGCTGGAGGAGGCGGAGCGAGGCAGTTACGGTACAACCCTCATCTCCAAATCAACTCGCACTCAAATACATTCAATACAAATGCATGTTATTAAAAACCAACCGGCGGTCATGTCTTCCAGATATCATGAAGTCAAAGAGCAATCCTGACATTTTAAAGATGGCGGCCGCAGCAGCCAAACGCTCAGAACGCGCCATGAGGTCAAAGGTAGGTTTCCACACAAACGTTCAGTCCTCTGATGATGAAAAAGAGTTAGATAAGCACACACTGCCACCTTCAGGTCAACACGATGTTTTCTTAAAGACAGAATACAGCAGCTTGTGCTTGAGAAAACAGTCAGGAACTGAACTGTGTGTGTGCTGTGTTTTATTGTCCAGGAAAAAGCCTGATAGGTAGCGGTAAGACCATGTCTTTTGCACATTCCCTCCTCTAACACAGTCCCGTGTGTGTGTGTGTGTGTGTTTCCTCTGCTCTTCCCTCTGTTCCCAGTCTGTGAGTCGTGATATGTCCTGGGACAGCTAAAGACTAAACCTGAAGATGTTTGACTTCTGATTTTAGGTAAAAGCCCTTAGAAGGGAGCGCATGCGCTGAACTCCCCGTGCATCATTCAGAGGGATTCATGCTAGGGCTGGGCGATAAACCACATCACACTGAGATCATGATTGGGGGGGATCTATGGGTATATTACGGTTAATAATGCATCGATGCATCACAGTGTTGTCAGTACAGCCATGTTAAAAATATAGGGTCTGAATACATTTGTATACATTTTATATCAAATTTATTTTGTGCAAAATTAACTTTTTTTTTTTAAACAAGCACAGCAGGCTATTAAAAAAATAGCTTTAAAATAAGTGCTCTTTAAGTGTCTCAAAGTGCACAGAATTTTTCTTTTTTTCCTCAGAATTAATGCCGTTATTAGTGATGATCATAGAAAGTGGCCGCTTTAACAGGCTGCATTCACCCACAGATCTGTTTCAATATCAGATGTTTTGTCCTGCTCTGAAAACATACCTGTGTACATCAGTTTCATATAAAAGAATTCGAAAATGAAAGTGCATTCATCCTCTGCAATTTGAGCTTCAGGACAACAAACACAAAACGTGAAAGTCTGACAGTGCACGAGTTACGTGTATCTAATAGTACTGCATCTAACCAGATTCAGGTGTCAGTGTGTGTGTGTGTCTGTAATAACCTGCATGTTCAAACTCGAACGCATCTGATGCTTGTCTTAGTATATGAGGACATGAGCTTCCTCTCCAGAACTGCTCCAAGAGTCACTTCAGCAGCTTTACGCCATTTAGAAAAAACTACCTTTAAGTAGTGATGGGTGATTTCAGACTGCTTCATGAATCCGTGGTGGATCAACTAGAGATTTTCAGCATCTGAGGAAGCATTTCCTTCCTCTTTAATGCTAAATGATTATTACATTACATTACTAATTAGTCCTTTAGCAGATGCTTTTCTTCAAAGAGACTTAGAAGTTATGATATTGTGATAGAATGAATGGCCACATCGCCCATCTGCAGTTCATGCATTGACACAAACAGATCAGATTATATTCTGCCATGGTGCATGTGATCCTGCTGAATGAATCGTCTCATGTTCATCAGACTCCAGGACATTTCCATATGCATTGCTGGAAACCGTTCAGATTTCAGACAGACTGAATGAGCTTCACCGGACCGTCACGGCATGTGTGTGTGTGTGTGTGTGTGTGTGTGTGTGTGTCACTGGAGTTGGTTGGTGGCACAGCTGGCAGTTTTGAACACTTCTGTCATTTTGGTTTGAGGTCACTGATTTAAATGCAACGAAAAAGCAGGGATTTTTAATGAATAAAATAAGTTTTGAGTTTTTAGTTTTGTTTTAGAGTTGAACAGGGCTTTTGCAGGTCTTCCATAAAAGAAAAAGGTCTTGAATCGGAGCAGAAAGTCTTACATGCATGAAGTCATGGAATTAAATGTCACATTCACTGCAACAAATGAATATCTCCCTCAGTATTTTTGTCGTTTTCCAGAACTAATATCTAAACATCCTTAAATCAAGATACATTTATTGGAGATGCAAAATGTTTCCCGATCTTGAAAAGAGTCCATCTTCATAAAACCTTCAGAAACCCTGTTTTTATGGACATGCTCACAGCAAGTGCTTCAAAACATCTCATTTGAGTCTCTGTTTGTTTCTCCAGAGTCTGAAGGAGGGTTTGACGGCGGAGCAGAGACTTCACTTGTTCGACAACAAGGACACTAAGGACTTCTGACACGGCCTCGCTGCATGCTAATAAATAGCTGCGTATTTTAGCCCAATAGTTAATCACTTAGAGACACACTGGTCACAGCTACAGCGTATATTAAACATGGTATGAAGTTTGAGTTTTATGTCTATAGTCTGCATTTCATGCACTTCAGTTACTGTGACGTTGTTGGTTTGTTTTCATTGCCATGTCTTAATGTAAATACTTTGTTTTTAATGAAGCATCTATCATGCATACACTAAACACGACTGTGTAAGCTACTGTGTGAACTCTTTAGTTTGTGTGAATCGCTAGTGGAGGAAGTAACCCACGTCATGACTCCATACTAGTTTTACACACTACTTTTAGCGAAATGGGATGCATATAAAATAGCTGCATTTAGTCGACGCTTGCATCATTAACCGCTGAGCTTCTACAGCATCTCCTGATGTTTTAAAATAAAGGACCATTTCTGATGACTGTAAAACACACAGGGACAGACCTGGGAGGGTTTGGGCTGCTCTAAAGAATATTAACAAGGCTGTATTAGGTTGCCTTTATGAATGAATACTGGTCCACTCACATGAATGGGAGGTTTTTTGTTTTGGTTTTTTTTGATTCATCAAGCTGATAAAGTCATAAAATGTAGTGTTGTTCAGTGGCAGTCCATTGTATTTATTTAAATGTTATGAATTTTTGTCTCACATTTCCGTTCATCTATACATTATTGTAAATATACTGCAGATGTACACGAACTGACAACAGGTTTATTAGCAATAAATATTTTTGCACCCTCTTTTGCACCGATCAATCTGTCATTTATTGATATTGCAAGGTTTCTGCTGGTATTAAAAGAGCAGAAAGACTTGCATTAAATGTGTGCACATCTTCAGAATTTTTTTTCTTGGGTACAAATTTAAGACATTTTACAAAGAGTGAATGGTTTTCTGTGAAAAGGAACAAAATGAGTTTATACTTCAAACAAAAAGAAATATCTGGCAGTGGGAAATTAAAGTGAGTTTTCCCTATGAATTATGATTATTTTGTATTAAAATATCCCATTGCTTGATATTTGTTCTTGTTTAAACAAACTCGTTTTATTTTGAACAATTTCTAACTTATAATTTTACGTCTCGAATTAGTTGTTTTGATTTAAGAATCTTTAGACATTTAAACAAGACAAAGATAAAGAAATACACGTTTGCCTTGTGATGAGAAGGTACAGTAAAGGTTGTTTTTTTATTATAGTTTAAATTTTGTATTTATTTGGAAGAAATAAGAAATAAAAATAATAAAAATCTGTAGAAGGTTAAATGTACAAACTTTAAAGAATTAATAAAAAATACATTAACATTTAAAGACCATATTGATGTATTGTGCGCCATTACATTTTTTCCCTATTTTTTTTTCTTCGACTTAAAAGGTCTTTAAAAAGTGTAAAGCTTTCTTTCATAAAGCATGCAGAAAGTCGGAACCCTGTATTGTTGCTTTTTTATATTTTAAGCTATTGTGTATTTATAAATTAAATTACATGTCAATTAGGGGTGTGAATCTGTTACGTTGTATTTATTTATTTATTTTAAAATCTAATTAATTACAATGCCCTGAATACTAAAACTAATTGCACATTCATTTTGGGCAAAAGATCATAAAGAAAGTGCAGTAAATCAAATTCATATTCAATAAAGAGTTTATTAGTTTAATTGCTTTTCAGTTCACGAGCAACGCATTTTTATATTTGAGAAAGGAAAAAATGCTGTATGTGTGTTTTGTTCATTTATTTATTTATTTCCACTGATTTTCAAGGAGCCAACTATGAGGCTTTCACAATCACTAAAAAACTAAATTTGCTTTTTAGACCTGTAAGATGCTTGCAAATACAGCAACTCTTAGAAATGCATTGTTTCAATGCATTGTGAGAAGAGATGCATCTCAATTCTTTGCTTTAAAGGAACATTTTGTGTCGCATAATAATTACACTGTTGAATGGACTGACTACGACAAGTCCCATGATGCTGCGCAATGACTCTGACAGCACACAGCGCAGCCGTGACCACACCACTGGAGCACAGAAGTATGAGAAGCTCCCGTTCCATGCATTATTCAGCCCGAACTCGAACAGAAGCGGCGGCAACAGAAATAGTGTGTTTGTTTCCAGCGGGATGGAGTTTGCGATGGTTTCGTGAATAAATGCATCTGCTCGGGGTGAGTGTGTGCACGCGCGCTCTTTGTTTAGCTCGCCTTGCGTCGCTAACGGAAGCCTGCGCTCAGCTCTGATTAATCGCGCTGCTTCATTGGGATTCGTAACGACATGCATTTAGTGGACGCGTTGGTGAGCGTCATTTATTGTTGTCGGAATGTATATTAGCCCTCGTGCTAACAGCATGCTATGCTAACGTTAGCATAACAAACGGCAGACGGAAAAGCGACAAAGAACCACAGGACAGGTAAAGCGACTCCTGAAGAACCCGGATTAAACCTGCTCTGGGGATGTTTTGGCAGTTCTGGATGTTATCCAGATCATAAAGCGTGATTTGATTTGGTGCAGAAGACAAAGATTTATCTGATTCTGGAGATATAACACGACTGATGTTATTATAATTCGGGAGTGTCAGTGATTCATCAGTGTTCGCTTATGCGCTAATAAATCCTTTATAACGTCTTTAACGTTAATGCAGTCAATAAAACGGGTTGTTCCACGTCATGAGTTTTCGGTTTTACATCAAATACATAAATCACAAAAGGGGTTTAGAAAGTATCCAGACACTAACCTGAAGTACAGCAAATAATAATCCGTGCTATGCTTTGCAAATACTGTTGTACATGTTTATTGTGGTCTATATTAAAATAGTGTGCTGTACGAATCTAGTAATCGTTTATTACTGTGGTAGTTATTAACATTAATATTAGTTTTTCTTCTTCAATGCGCAGTAGCTCTTGTCTTGCGTAATGTTTCCGCTGTGGCGCAAATGGCCATGACACTGATTGCATCTAAAGTGATTCACAAATGTTGTTCAAAGTCATGTAGATAATTTAGAGCAATTAACATATAATTTAGAAAATTAACATAATTTTCAGGATTAAAAAAAACACATTTCTAATATTTGGCATATTTATTATTGAATTTATTCTAGTTTTTATCTTTTTTATTATTAAATATTACGTTTTTATTGTTAAAGCACGTTGGTCAACTTGCTTTGTTTTTAGTGGTGTATTTTGTATAAATTTTATATACATAAAATTGGCATGCATGTTTCCTGTTTTGTTATTTTAATTATTACTAGTATTGTTGTTTGATATTTTAGCGCTTTTATTCAATATTTTGTTAAAGATTGGTCAAATTGCATTTTTTAATGGTGGCTTGTATGTTTCCGCTCTCAGTTGATATGGAAGAGCCTCCCAGCGACTCCCAGGATGGTTTACAGCCTCAGGATCTGTCCTCCGCCTGCAGCCTTCCCAACATCTTCGATCTGACGCGGAACGCCGAGGAATGCCTTCTGAAAGCCAACCCCATCGACGCCTTGCATGTCGTCCAGACGCCCGGCTGGTTTGTCAATCCTGGGACCAGCAATGGGATATTGCTTCCCGAAACTGACTCTGAACCGCTTCCGCTTCCCACGGACCAGATCCAACCGGATAATGCGTTTTCCAACACGACCGTCACGCTCTCCTACGTGAGCCGGTCGCACGTCTTCTCCGAGCATTCCCCGATCGTTCCTTCCTTGAGCAAAGCGTTTGCGCTGCATCCCGCCGCTTATGATGGCGGGCAGCTGGTGACGGATGCGGGAGATGCTGCGCTTTCGGTGGACCAACACTGTCTCCAGCAGGTGTCTGTACCGGTCGGACTGACGGCCTGCGATCAGTTCGGCTTCATGTCACCGGCTCAGGTCGTGGAAAACGTGGCGGCATTCTGCTACCTTCAGCAACCTCCGGATATGCAAGATGTGGAAAACCTGGCTTTGGAAACGCTCAAATCTTTACAAGCCGATCCCAGCGAGTGCAGGTTTCCCATCAGCATTGATGAGCTTCAGAATGGAGCGGCGAATGGCCTTTGGAACGTCGGACCCTTCGAGGGAGGATATCCGGAGGATAACGGTGCGAACGCAGAAGGTTTGCACCGGAACGCCAATCCAGAGCTCGTCTTTCTCATCTCCAGATCCGAGGAGCCGGTGGTTTTACCGAACGATGGCTTCGCCATTGCGTTAAACCAAGACTTCATTAATCCGTTACATCCTCAGTCTCCGCTGGCAGAGCAAACAGAGGATGTTTTTGTGAGTTCTCCGAGTGGAGCAAAGCAAGAAGAGGAGTTTGATTCTACAATGCCAGAAGCAGCTGAGACCGAAACGACAGAAACACCAACAGGGAAAACTGACAGAACGTGCAACACCGAGTCTGTGCATGTCAACGATGCATCTGCAGAACAAACCGACACCGATGCATTCAAAACAAGCAACGATTTGCCGTCTAGCAGCAGTCCGCTCGTGCTTGAGAGGAAAAGACTGCCTCCGAGAGCTAGACGGGGTGTAAGAATGGAAGCCATCGTTCAAGACATCCATCCCATCAGGAGTCGCGTGTGTAAAAGAAAAGTTCAGAAGAGCAAGTCCAAGAAAAAGGTGCTGGAAAAGATGCGCGATGCAAAGAAGAAAAAGACTGAAGAAACCGACGTCAGACGTTCCAGCAGACGTAAAGCCACACAATCTACCTCAACTTCTGCAAAGATGTTAGATGCATTTGTAAAACGCACAAAGAAAAAATCCTCCGAAGGGATAGGAAGCCCTCATCCGGGACAAGTCAAGCATGAAAAACCAATGCCGGCTCAACAAGTCCTGAAGAAATCTGCCAAACGGAAGAGAAAGAAACACACAGTCGGCCACGCGTCATTTTTCTCACCGCAGGAACCTGAAATCAAACTCAAATGTCTGAGTTACAAGGAGAAGAAGGATGTGCGGGATGAGACCTTCGCACCTTACGTGCGCATGCAGAGCAAAGACTTCCCCGTCTGTACGGTGGTCAACTATCCCGAGGACAGCGTCCGGATCACGCAGGGAAAGCGGCAGGTGTGTGCCGGGTTTGCGTCCGGTGAGATGCCCGTGACGCCTGGACTGCAGTACGGTCGGGTCTGTGTGGATGTCACACAGCGGGATGTTCTGGTCTGCTGTCTCTGCGGCGGCTCGGCCAATGCCATGGACCTCGGAGACTTGCATGGGCCGTATTACCCCGAAGGCTTCAAAACGGCTTCTAAAGCGGTTTGCAATCCACAGGAAGAGGATAATAGTGACTCGGACTCGTCTGTTCGAGGGAAACGCCTGGAGTCTCTTTGGACCAGCGATAGCGAGTCGTCCAACAGGCCTTCATCGAAGAGAGCCAGGATGGACGGTGACACCGATTGGTTCAGTCCTCCAGTGGTTCCTCTGGACGCTAACGAGCACTGGCTCCACGAGGACTGCGTGATATGGTCCGCAAGTGTCTTTCTGGTTCGGGGAAAGCTGTACGGACTGGAAAATGCGGTCAGGTTGGCGAAAGCGTCGGTAAGATTTCGGATACACAGATCTTTTAATGCTCTGCAGTAATGACACTCAACCTGGCAGTTTGGTTTTTTAAGGTTTGTTCGACGTGTCAAAGAAGAGGGGCGACGTTGGGCTGCGTTTTCAAAGGCTGCCCGAACAAATACCACTACACATGTGCACTGCGCTCCGGTTAGTCATCAGCAGTCCTTTGCATTCTGTTGCACAATACACACACACACACACACACGCGCGTTGCATTGTGGTCCGAAACATCAAAATTCTGATCTGCCTGTTAACCGATGCTTTTGTGTTCAAACAAAAAACATGCAAATCTAAGATGTAAACTTAAATATAATATAATTATATAGTTATAGAATATATATTTACTACTATTCTACCCTCTGAAATGAATTGACGTGTTTGCTTCCCTGTTTTTAAAGGTTGTGTATTAAACGAGGATAATTTCTCAATGAAATGCAGAAAGCACAAGGTACACGTGAGATGTTTTATTAGATGACCGTGCACAAAAGTGTTTAAATGTTTGATTTCTGCATTTTCTATTTACCGTAAATGCTTATATTTAGGATTGCAAGCATGCTGTGCTTTGTGTGAATTCCTCAAATCTGTCTGATTTTTGTTGTTGTTGTTGTCTGATGCATTAGAACAAGTCGATGAAAGGATCGTCTGATCGTCAAATCAACAGGTGACAGGAGAACGAGGACGCTATGCAAGGTTCAAGAGCTTCACTTTATACGTCTATTACTGTATTATCAGGAAAAGAATTTGCACGTCATGTGACTTTAAATCAAAATTGCGTGTCAGTTTACTGATAATATAAATGCTATAAACCTATATCTTTTCTAGCCAATCCACAACAATTCCTTTAAATTTGATGGGATTCATAAGAAGTTTATTTGTACAGTGCATTTCCCCGCATGCCACAAGTTTAGCTTTAAATAAATTAATGAATGCTTTGCTTTTAAACAGGGTTTCAGTGGTTTGCATTCATAAAGTCATGGCATTAAAAGTTGCATGCACTGCAAAAGAATTATGTTCATAATGAATGCCTCTATAATTTTATATGGACTTTTTCATCACAATGAAACATGCATTGAGCATTATTTATGTGCTTGAAGCCGTAGCTCATTTCAGATGCTAAAAAGCATTTATTTCTATTCCAGTATCTAATAGCGCCGCTCTCTTCTGTCCTCACAGAGTGTGGTTGACGTCTAACTCCAGTGTTCCTCCGCGGGACCTTCAGACACCCATCCACCTTAATAATTTTGCTGTTGCACTGCTCATAACACCTGTCACTCTCACACAAACACCAGTTTGTTTGTGAGACTCACACGAGGGTCAGATGTGAGGACTGCGGGGAAGGTCAGAGAGAATTGCACAGAGCAGAAGAACCACAGCACAAACGTGTGCTCCTCTGAATGATTTTACAAAATATGTGTCATATTTATAAGTTGGCGCAAAATCAGTTTTTTTTGTGGAAATATTTTCGTTGTTGTTCATTCTGTCTTAATTTATGAAAAAAATAATCAATTTTTAAATATACTGCTTGCTTGTCTTCATAATCAACACTTTCTGTTCATTTGGCATCCAATTAAGAAAAATGTTCTTTGTAAAAGAAGGAAGCGTAAAAAAACAAAGTTGTGGAACCAACAGCTAGCGAGCAATTAAGAAGGGCACTTTCTGTACAAAATGGGAAAGGATGATGATTTAATTTAGTCCGGGATTAGTGTGTTAGCTTCATGCGTTTCTTAATCTGCGTCTCGATGCTCTGTTTCTTCCTGCGTAACGGCACACAAACACACTTAGATCTAGACGAGTGGAAGACGCTCTGAACGCATGCCTGCTTTTAATCTTCATTTTCGATTACATTAATTGTATAATTCACAACGTCCACACATTAATTGTAAATGCTGAATATAAGTGTCCCAGTTCATCAGATATAACTTCATCTGAACCACATCTTCTTGTTGGTTCTGTGCAGTCACATGCGTCTCATCTACACAAAGTGTAAATGCTAAACCTGCATTAGTGTTGACGATCACCTTGATGCCATCAGAAATGAACTGTAGAAGAGTTTGGAAATGCAGATTTCCTTTGGACAGTTGTGAAACGTTTCAGTGCCGTTTTTTAATATTCATAATTCTGTTCTTGAATTGGTTTATTCATTTGTTGCTCTATTGCTAAGACAAATCAGTATCAGTTTATTTCTGACTTTTACCCAGGAAGCACTTCCTTTATGTTTGATGAAAGAGAGCAGTATTTGGAGACTCGTTCTGTAAATGTACAGTGCATTAAACAACACTGCACTCATGTATTGTTGACTGACTATTTGTGTCAATATTTGTGTCCAGAGTTTAAGATGAATCTGGATTCTGTGCCAAATACAGCTTGATGTACTTGAGATCAAGAGCTTGAGAGGTCGAGTCCTGTGATGTTTTGTGTTAATGTACTCGTATTTTGTGCCATATTTTTGTTCAGAACTGTATCTGTACAAATCTTGTGCAAATTGTATTTTTTTGTCCGTCTTGAATGAATTGTCACATTTTAGCATCGTACCAAATTTTTTGTTGGCATTGTTTTTCCTCAAACGTTAAACCTTTCCGATCTTAATCTCAGGGTTGAGCAGGAGTCTTTTGTGTTGTTGTGGACATTCTTACCCCAAAATGTATTTATCCTGAACTGTCTAAACCCAGTTGGTCAGCTTAATAAACTGGCTTCTTTTATTTTGCCTAATGTGCTGTTGGACACTCATTTGTATTTACTCGTATAGATTTATCACGATTACAGTTTTTCTCAGTCGCTTTGGTGCAGTTCCCACATCAATATTTACATTTGCACAGCAGTTAGTTCAACCTCCACAACATTTAGTCATTTGTGCACATCATAGTAGCAGTATCTCATTCCTTCGAACTACTTACTTTTGGACATGCAATTGATTTCATACAACTTGCTGTTAAGTCAAGTCAAGAGATGATATTCGCTGCGATGTAGATTAATTTATGTGTCCAGGCAGAGAGGAACATCTGGAAGTGCATGCTTGATTACAGTACTATGCATGTTGTATGCTCAGTTCCAATATGTACTGCAATATTGTTTACAGTTGTTCTACCCAAAGGGAGTTATATTTGTGGTAAATAAGGGTCTATTTTTTCTTTTGCACAATGCTGTGAACAAATCAGAATTGCAAAGTCATATGCAGTAAAAATGTGAAACATACATATTCAGTGTCTAGTACTCCGTAAACTCACTAAATACAGTAATGTGTAATTTTACTGTATTTTTCAAATGGCTGTGCAAACAAATAGTATATAGTGCTGTCTTGAGCATTTTCAGGTAGTGTCACCAAGATATTTATTTTTGCTTTGGAATACACTGACAGATTAAATGTCATAATGAAAACATGACAAAGCCATTTGACTTTTCATCTTGATGACACTGACACTTTCATTGACATGAATACTTGCTTTTGAGCAATGACCTATCCATTTTAAGGAAAGTGACATGCTTTTGCAGGTTATCAACTAGGTTTTGTAGTTTTTACTGATTGTTTTGAGAACTGTATTAACTGTTATGCACATGTAAATAGTGATGCGAGAAATGCACCAAAGTGACTGAGAAAAACTGTAATATGGCTAGCTTATTTATAAATAGAATTTTCTACATGGCATTTATGGATGCTTATTTCTGCCTCAGAGAGAGACTTTAATTCTCACAATTCAAACTTTAAAAAAAAAAAAAAAAAATATATATATATATATATATATATATATATATATATATATATATATATATTTTTTTTTTTTTTTGTCATATACTTTTATATCTCACAATTGCAAGAAATCCCAAGAAAAGAAGCCAGGATTGCAACAACAAAATTTAAAATTCTAACTCGGAATTCCAAGAAAGAAGAAAAGTCACAATTGTGAAATTTAAGAATTAAGAGAAATAAAAATCTGAACTGTGAAATGTGAACTCATTCCATTAAAAATAAAAACATAATTCTGAGGAAAAAAGTCAGACTTTCAAGATGTTTACTCAGAATTACAAGAAAAAAAATTTAATTATAAAAATTAAACCCAGACTTCTAAGGACTTGGAATTCTGAGAAAGAAAAAAAAATCTGAATTGCAAAGTGACTCAAATCAAAGTTGTGAGATGTGAGAAAAGTGAAAGTCACAATTGTACAATTTAACCTCAAAATCCAGAGAACCAAAAAAAAAATCAGTTTCGCAAGATACAAACTAGGAATTGCGAGAAGAAAAAAGCCAGAATTGTGAAATTTAGACAGAATTCCAAGATGTAAATTTAGAATTCTGATGAACAAAGAAAAAGTCTGAATTGTGAGATCCCAAGTAGCAACTGTGAGAAACGTTCTAAATTGTGAGATTATAGAGTCATAACATTATCAAAAACAATCATTCAGACCTAGAAAAACAAACGAGTGCTCATTTCTGTCAAGATTTATTTCTGAATAAATCTGCACTTACAGGAAGACAGTTGTATTGCAAAGACAGATTTTAGACGGTTTTGATGACTGAAAGCCCACTGATAGCTAATGAAACCAAAACGCTTCAGCACGACAAAGGCTGACCAATCATAAAATCTCCAGGTCTTTCCATTCGTTCCTAAAACAAGGTCAAGCACTGCTGAAAGGCGTTTGATGGTCAGTATGTGTAGTTTTCAGCAGAGCTGCATGTCTACGATATGTAAGAACAGGATATTTATGCTCTGACTGGCCACTTTTGATGCAAAGACTTCGATGCGACTATAGCTAACCTTTTTTTTTTCTCAGAGCATACTCCCAATACATGTTGAAAGCTCATGCAGACATGTAGCGTAAAATAAAACACAAATTCCAATAAAAAAAAAACCTTTTGCATGTCTCCAAGGCCTTGAACATCTTAGTAAGACCTTCCATTCAACCTTGCCGGAAAATAATCGCTTCCAGTACCTGACAGAAGCAGCACAGGTGTGAGGTGTTTCAATCAGGTAGTTCTTGATCAGTGAGAAATTAACAACAACAACAACAACAACAGTACACAAACACAACAACAAAACGAACAATTCAATTGGCTGGCTGGATGTTTCGCCCTACGTCATCTACTACAATTTCACCCT
Source organism: Carassius auratus (assembly GCF_003368295.1). Taxonomy (NCBI): domain Eukaryota; kingdom Metazoa; phylum Chordata; class Actinopteri; order Cypriniformes; family Cyprinidae; genus Carassius; species Carassius auratus. The sequence continues at coordinate 17,714,462 of NC_039254.1, forward strand.
GAAACATTATGCAAGAAATTCTGACAGCAAAAATATTCACATTACAGTAATTCTCACATATCTGAAATGTTTTTTCTTTTTTTCATAGTGGTCATGCAGTTATTAGAACGTGAATGATTGTGCACACCTGCACTCTGTTTTGAGATTCCGTTTAAACCAATGTAGAAAAAATATAAGACTTTAAAAGGGGAACACCAAGAAAACAAAATTGTACAGTAGGCAAAAATACATCTTTTCAACCTGTCAGTTTTCAAATACAAGTGCACAAGGTCCGACTCGTAAAGCAACCATAGCGGAGCGCCCAGAAAAAAAATAAAAATACTTCTAAACATTGTGAATAAACTTCCGTGTTACCATGTTTTAAATTCATGTTCATCATGGATTAGCAGCGGATCTTCACATCTGCCACAAGAACATCACATTAAAAAATAAGTTTGGCACAACTGTGCTAAAGTACTAGAATTAAATGAAAAATATCGATGTTTGTTAATCACAACATAGCAACTGAAAAAATAGATATTTCTGAATACTAAGAATCCTGATAAATTAATTCAATTCAAAACAACAGTCTACAAGTCAGATTTATACACACTTCGAGTACATGCAAAAATGTCACGTGATCATGATGAGTGTCGTGAACCTCTGGAAAAGCTTTTTTTGGGTTGCACGCACTGTACTCCAGGCTTCAAATAATCTCAAACACGCACACAAACTCACTCACATATTACCACAGAAAATATCAATGTCAATGTCCCAGATCTCACTGTTTGCTTAGTCACTGAAATGTTTATTTGATGAATTCCTCACAAGAATGACAATCCCAGATATTCTCCTTCCTTTTTTTTTTTTTGCTTTCATATATTGCTTTAGAGACATTTTGGGGAAGCCCTCGAAATTCTTCCCCCAAGCTTCTTTGAGCTTGAACTGGATTCAAATGTTCAATCCACTCATTTATTGGTTCATTGCTTATCCATGAGTAAAGGTCCATTCACACCAAAGATGATAACGATAACTATGACGTTTCAGAAAAATATGTTCTCAGAACATTTCTGAATGTTCCATTTTTTTATGTTTTGAAAATGTCTGGTGTTCTAAAAAAACGGTTCCATTGTATCATTTCAAAAACATAAGAACGTTACTTTTGAATATTCTCTGAACAAAACGTTAACATTTAAAAGATGAATGTCCGACTACAATGTTTAAGAAAAACATTCCATGTGCGATGTGTCATTTTCTGATACATTTTACATTTTTTGATACAGTGTTAGCTGGACCAAGAAAACAATATCGTTCTAATCACTTTCAGAATGATTTTTCTTTTTTACTTACATTCCAGTTAAGATATGACAACATTATATTATACATTAACTTTCAGAAATTTGCTAATGTTACTTCTGATATCATTGTGATAACAAATAAATAAACAAATACATTTTTTTTTATAGCCAATCAGAATACATCTGACTTTATAAAAGTTGAGCATTTAAAGCAGCTGACGACAAAACAGCAGCACACTTAAAATAAACAGAACGTCAGTTGATGTGTGGAGATAAATATATTTATCGTTATAGTAATCGTTCTTGGTGT